>NW_021680992.1:216351-227139 GCF_001412515.2 Diachasma alloeum
GGGGGGGTATTTGGAGATAAAAACTCTAATGAAATTTTTGTCTGATATTTCCGATACAGTTATTAAGAACGAATTTAATTACCACAAAAATTTCAAGGAATTTCGTCATTAAAAATTCAGCATTTTGTGGAAAAATCAAAGAACTGTAAATTCCAGTTCCTTTTTCCCCTGAAAATGAATGGAAAACCAGAAAACTCCGGTAAATATACACTGATAGTAAGGATTAGTTATTGTTAACAAATGGATTTGGTTGGAGATGAGAGTCTATTCGGTCTCACCAAATGCTCATTCGTTAATAGTTAACAAATGCACATTTGAGATGCTTGTTTAACTCAATTTTCACCTTTCAAGTGAACCATTCGTAAATAGTTGACGAATCTCGTTCGAAATAAATGAATCAGTCTATCAGTGTATTCTTAAATTTTCAGGACAGTGATACTGAATGCGATTTAGAGGGGAAAAATCATGAAATTTGAGATTTCACTGAAAATTCAATTTAATTGTGCTAATTCAAATAAATTGAGAAATTCTCGTCTTTATGCTGCTTAAAATTCTGGAATTTAACTGAATTTTCCGCGAAACCCGATATTTCATGATTTTTTGTCCCCTAAATCGCATGCAGTGTCACTGTCTTGAAAATTAGTAGTCAACTGTCTATGAAATTTCATTTTTTTTACCAGGGCACCGTTAGAAAATTACTCTTGAAATTTCTCTGTAAAATTGCATAATCTTCAATAGAAATCATGCAAAAAAAACAAAAGAATTATTTTATAGAATATTCACAGAACTCCAATAGACTTATAGAGTTTCAAAAGAAATTTAGTAGATTTTTTTACGAAAGGGCCAGATTTTTCTTGTGTTTTTTTTTAATTTGACGAAATGTACAATTTTTTTTCTTTTTTCTATTTTTTCTCTGTTGTGTATTTGCTTTTTCGTCTCGAAATAATCCCCCCGAGCTAGCCTCGTGATATGTCAGATAAATCTGGGGACACCCTGAATATCCATCTGTAATCTCTGAACAAATCGAGTATTGGGTAATACAATTAGTAAAATAAACAGGCCAACTGATAATATCATCGATAACAACTCAGGAATTATAATTATCTAATCGAAAAATCACGAGTTGTCACGATTCGTAAGAAATATTATCACAGATATATATAATTAACTAATCAGTGCGTTTGTTATTGGCCCTGTCAGGCTTCTTCATGAATAAATAAATCTGTTCGAATGAGGATTTTGGTTGATTCCCCGAGTACTCAGGGCTGTAATTATAAATTAGGTGTTTACTTTCCTCCTCGGGCGTTTTGAAACGGTGCTGATTTTTCCGTGCTGAAACAAAAGAGATAGATAATTAGTATGCAGTTAGGTTAAAACCTTTGTATTGGAGTCAACGACATATGTCAATCATCAATGAATGGAGGAATTTAATGTGAAACAGAATCTAGACTTATGTTCATTCGTTGCGTTTACAACAGCTGAAGGACAATGCGAGATTATGCAATTCATGATTCGTTTTCGAATGGACATTTAGGTTCGTAATAAATAAATAAATTTAACAAAATTCTGAGATCATTCGTTTTCAAAACGCGAAATGCAAAATTAAGAAGAATACAGTAGACCATTGTTTGTTATACATGGAGAGAAAAGTTGGATAAAAATTACTTAGAAAATCGGGGGAAATT
The DNA here is from genome assembly GCF_001412515.2 of Diachasma alloeum. NCBI lineage: Eukaryota > Metazoa > Arthropoda > Insecta > Hymenoptera > Braconidae > Diachasma > Diachasma alloeum. The sequence goes on from NW_021680992.1 coordinate 218,037, forward strand.
TTACTGTACGAAAGGTAATCGTGGAGCGAAATGTAATTACAAAATAACAATAATATGCAATTACAAAATATTACGATATTTTACGATTCGTTTGGTAAAAAAAAACCTCTACACTGTTAAAAATTTTCGTCTGAATTTTCCGTGCCAAATTCTGGAAATTTTTATTTCGTTCAAATTCCATTGAAGTTTCAGGAAATCTTATTATTGAAAAATGAAATTCTACAACTACAGGCGGGTAAAATTCAATAAATGGTTGGTAATTCATTTTTTCAATAACTAGTTGGTGAATTTTAACTGCTGGTAGTTGAAATTCACCCAATAATTTTCTCCGCATAAATAATTTAATTTTAAAAAAGTGGATAAACATTTTCAACTAATTGTAAGAGCTGCACGAAGAGAATATAAAATCAGAAATTACAATATGAACATAGTAATCCAGGACTATACCGAAACAACTTAAAAATTTGATTCATCTTAACCGAATTGTTACTCGTGTCAAACTAAATTTTACTTTTATTCTATCACTTTCTACTATACCGACTCGCAATTTTTACTACGTTCAACAGTAAATTTGGTGTGTAGCGAGTATAGTCCACAATTACTACGTTCACATAGTAAAAAATTATTTTATATTTTTTCCGCGTGACTCGATTTATTACCCTTTGCAATTGAATCCAATTCCCCTATTGGATACAAGTCACAATTTTCTCACCTTCAGCCACCAAAAAATCTGCAAAATACTGGCTGACACGAATGGCATTCCTCCCGTGGGGGATTGTGAGCCTCGAAAGCCATTCGTAATTATTCTTCTCAGGATGAAACTGGACAGCATAAAACGGGTAATTGACGTGTTCCAGCGACGAAACAAATTCTAACCCATTCCAGTCTTGGTTCACAGACATAACTCTGAATAAACTCGTCAAATTGACCTTCGCCAAGTCCTAAACAGCATCGGGCTCGCATTGTTAATATATCAATTGACCTTATAAATGTACCCGTTCACCCGTATGAAATCAATAGAGGAGATCCCCGCTACTCCAATTGCAAGAATAACGTTTCATTATATTTTGCTGGACATTGGGTATTGCAAAAGGGGCCAAGAAATGTGCTGACAAATGGAAAATTCAATTATAAGTTGAAAAGACGCAAAATTGAAGAAAAAAATGCAAAAGTTATGCAAAATTGATTTTTTTATGATTTTCTCTGGATTTTATTGCATTTTTCTTAGAACTCTGGAGAAAAATTTGGAAAGGGCCAATTACAAGGCTTCACGATTACGAAAAATTCTGGGTCATTATTAACAGGGCTGTCTATCCATATATCACATGTACAAGAAAAATTTAATAGGGTAGGGCAAAACGGACCCCTTTGTTTCGGTTTTGCTTCCGAATGGAAGCAAAAACAAAAATTCAAAATCATTTGTGGTTTGAGGTGATTAGCAAATCTGATCAAATTGCGATTCAACGACATTTCTTGTCTATAAAACTCCTGTGACGGTTATAATTATGAAATTCACTTTTAATTCAACACATTTAGTGGTCCTGAATTGAAGAAAAACAAAAAAACAAAATTACCAATTTTCTGTTTGTGGTCCGTTTAGCCCTCACGGTCCGTTTTGCCCTACCCTCCTCTAATAAAATTCCGTGCACGCTCAGAGAAAAAGTTAGTCATGAAGGTCAAAATAAGGGTTACGAGGGTCAGATTAAGGACCACAAGGGTCACATTAAAGGTCAGAAAGGTCAGATTAAGGGTCATGGGGGTCAGAAACTAAGGGTCGCAAGGGTAAAAATAAGGGTCGCTAGCTCTCTATATTATAAAATCCAAATCGAGTTCTGGTGATTTAATACTAGAATTTAACCCTAGATTGGTCACCCTATGAGGGAAACCCCGCAGCGCGTAGTGTTTCTTTTAACCGGAGGAATTCGAAAAAATTTAACTTCGTCAGTTGAAGTGTCGAAAAAATTATAATAGTTTTTAGAATAAGTGATGTCCCACAATTTCTGAAGAATACAAATTATTTTGAACAAATAAATTATCTTTTCCCATGTTAAATGAATTTGCGCATGGCGGGACGCCCAGTCAGTGTGGAGTAAATTCGGCAATGCTAAAGCCTGAATAACACGGCGGGGAATCCCCGCGCAAGTGACCAAAGTCGCAGGGACGCGTTTGGTGACCAGACTAGGGTTAAGACCCCAAAATTAAGGGTCAGAAATGAAGGGTTAAAATGTGGGACACGAAAGGAATAATGAGGGTTAGAATGAGGGTCACGGGGGTCAAATTAAGGGTCACAACGGTGAGAATAAGAATCACATGGGGTCAAATGTGGATCATATGGGAATCATATGGGGATCATATGAGGATCATATGTGAGCCATAGGAGGTTGGCGAGCGGAGCGAGCAGGGGACGTAGCCCCCTTGTCTCTCAGAAAAATCTATTACATTTCTATTAGTTTTTCACCGATTCTATTGGAAAATTCCTCGGCTTCTCTGTGCTTTTTTTCAAATGGCAATGCTGTATAAAAAATATTTTACAGAAGAAATTAATGGACTTTGATATTTTTACATAACGTATTCTATTGAGATTGTTTCTATAGAAATTACTCGATTCAAATTTCCAATGTTTGCTTGCTTGATTTTTTAGCGAGAACACAAAAAAAATATAGTGAAAAAAAGATATTTACAAGAATTTATGGAATTTATTTTATGGAATTTTCACAAAAAATACCTCAATAGAATCATTTGTATGAAAAATTCGAAATCTATCATTTTCTTTTTATTGAATCTTTCCTAGCGATGTGCTATGTATATCAGTTGAATTATTTCCTACGTGAAGTGAATGATTATTCACACAATCATAGTTTCATAAATTTCAATTGTATCGAAAAAGTGTAGAGATACCCTTTTTCTCAACTGGAAAAAACATTTACGTACGTCTTCGGTTACGCAGAAGTGATGGAAATTGGCTGTAACATTTTCCTTTTTCAGAATACCAATGACATCATCGGGAGCATTTTCAAACATTCGGCTCTGCTTGAAATCTATGAAAAAAACCGCGGAATATATAGCTGTTGATATCACACGTGTTATTGGTTTCGTTTACACCAGTGAATACTCCCTAATGCAAGGGGTTATTCGATTATGTACTCACCGGGTTTGAAAACCAACGGCAATATTTGATTGTTGCTTGAACACTTAGTTCGATGTTCTTCGCCATTAGCCGCGAGGTAGGTCAACAATTCAAAACCCAGACACGTGCCCCAAATTGGAAAATAATCACCACGATTATTCATCTCGCTGGCGATTCTAAGGGAATTAAAAAATAGTTTGCGAGTAAATATCAGGGATGCGACAAAATATCGTGGGACACGTCAGTGACCGTCATGAGATGGATGAGAATCGCGATTCTCGAGAGTCAAAATTGGCTCTGACGAAAAACTGTATGTTCCACGGATAGAATATTTGATGGAGTGGAACACATTCACCTGAGGGAAATTAACGAACACAAAAAATAAAATTTTGACGTAATCGTCAGAAATATCTCTAGAAGAATTCGAATTGTTGGCAGGAAAAAATATAATCTACTGGACGACAAACATTTGAACTGAGAGAACGCCATCGGTTTATACCATAGGAAGAATACATTGACGAGGAAAGAATATTATTTAGTTTTGCCAATAACACAGTTTTCGGCAAGAAAATTGTAGTTTCCTCTTGAAAATTATCACGTCTTGGTGAGAACTTTCTTTTTTGTCCAAAAGTACACTGATTCAACACGACAAAAGTTTCTTCAGGAGAACATATAACTTTTCGACAGGACTAACATTTGAAGGCATGAAACCTTTCTCGGACCACCAAAGTTGAGATACCTGGGAGAATTAAGCAATTGAAGAAAAATTACTTGTCTTAAGGGGAAACTACTGAGTTTTTAAAGTCGTGGGTTATTGGAGTGAGACTTTTCATACGTTAAAGATCAATTATATAGATCTGAAAACGAATAATTAGTGTAAAAAAAAAATTTTTTTATTGCTCGTTTGCCCGAAAACTCTTAAAATGCAAAAAAAAGTTCAGGGCCTCCAATTTTTGAGCATTTTTTTATATGAAAAAAACTGAAATCAGCTGTGTAGGAGTCGACTTCCAAAAAACTGGCTCGTAATTGTTTCGCACATTCTTACAAAAATTTAAAAAAAAAATCTTTTGTAGCTCAAAAATTGGAGGCCCTGGACTGTTTTTAGCATTTTTAGCGTTTTCGGGCAAACGAACAATAAAAAAAATTTTTTTTTGTGCTAATTATTCGTTTTCAGATCTATATAATCGATCTTCAACGTATGAAAAGTCTCACTCCAATAACCCACGACTTTTAAAACTCATAGTAGTCTCCCCTTAAGTAAATATGTTTCAGACATTTAAAATTTAAAATTTATTTTCTCAGTGGAAAATCTGCATAAAGTGTGGGTCAAATTGCATACTTTATGCGTATTTTATAGACACCTTATCGGATTTTACACATGGGGTTAGATGCGCGGAGTTTATGTGCAAAGTCCATATATAGTGTTTTCTGTGTGAACAACAATAGAGAAATTGAATTTTCGAGAAATTCAGAGGAAATATCTCTATTATATGAAAATGTGGGATTCCTGGGAACTCACCTGTAAATGATCTGACCTGCCTCTGAATAGCCCCCGGATATACCGAACAAGGAGTTTCCGCCGGGAAAAAGAACTCTATTAAAAAAAGAAGATGGAAAGGTATTATATCGTATCAGCCACGTGGCGCACGCTATATAGGTATACCCCTGCGTGAATTTGGGGGTGAATTGTATTCCTCACCCATTGACTCCGTTCAGTACGTCTTTGTAGTACGATTCCGGCTGTCCAATCCTAGAACGATGGTGTTCAATTAAATTGAAAAGTGGTAAATCGGGAAAATTTTAACTTTCGCTTCTCGCAAGTGTGTGTTCACCTCAGGAATGAATAATTTTAGAAGAAAATGCTAAAAACCAGTTTTTATTCTAAAATCATTCATTTTTGAGACGATTTTATTCAATTTTAAGGGGAGTGAGATTGGAATGAGATTTCTCATACATAGAAAATCGATTAAAAATGAATAATTAGTGCAAAAAAATTATTTGTTTATTGTTCGTTTGCCCCGCAGGCGCTTTAAATTTAAAAAATAGTCCAGGGCCTCCAAATTTTGAGCTGCAGAGTTTTTTTTTCTCACAATTTTTGCAAAAATATGTGCAATAACAATTACGAGTTCGACTCCTACACAGATAATTTCGTTTTTTTTTTATAAAAAATTGCACCATTCACCTAAAATAGGCCAAAAAATATTTCTGAAAGAATCAAGAATATATTTTTCATATTTTAAGAAAAAAATTTTGGCCCATCTTACATGAACGGCGCAAATTTTTATACTAAACAAAAAGGAATTAGCTGTGTAGGGGTCGAATATCAAAAAGCTAATTCGTAATTATTATTGCACACATTTTTCCAAAACTTTTGAGAAATAAATCGCTGTAGCTCAAAAATTGGAGGCCCTGCACTATTTTTAACATTTTAAGCATGTGCGGAGCAAACGAACGATAAACATTTAATTTTTTGCAATAATTATTCGTTTTTAGCTATATATAATCGATCTTAAATGCATGACAAATCTCACTCCAATTGCCCGTGACTTTTAAAACTCATAGCAGTCTCCCCTTAAACACAGTTCAGCTTTATTCACAAGATGTCGTATAAGACGATCGATTTGTTACACGTTCCACTTCAGGAGCATTCAAGTATTACGTAAGCATAGGTAAAGGGAAGACAGGGGGGTTTCGGATTTCTGACCGTGCGTGTTGTCAAGACAAGGGAATATGCTGATGTAGGGGGAGGGGAAGGTCCAATTTGTCCAAAAATTCGCTTACGCTTATGCTAATACTTGAGCGACCCATTCAATATCGAATGACGTTCCCGATTTCCTGAATTATTCAGACGATTTTTTTTCCATTTCATGAAAATAATGGGGGTATTACCATATTGGAACGGCACGTGCCCCAGCACTTTCCACGTATTTCACGTAGGACGCAGCTAGGTAACTGTCGAATTTCTCATCACCGTAGATTTTAGTCATACGGTAACTGAGCTCTTGTGTTAAAATTCCTGGAATTAATAAGTTTAAAGGACGTTTGAGGGGATAATGGTGTTGGGCATTACACGTACAGGGAGAAACACTCCGGAAAAATTCCGGGACAGTTCCGTAAAATTTCCTACAACCACATTTCGCTCCGGAATCACGGAAAAGATACGTAATTGTTATTGAATATTTCTCTCCGTGCGGAGAAAAAAATTCCACAAAAATTACTGTGGTAGCACGGTAAAATAGGTTGATTTGGACGGACCCGGAAAAATTCCAGTGCCAGCACCGGAATTTCTGCCGTTCGCTACAGAAATTTTTCTCGGATTTACCGTGAAAAATTCCTGTACTCCACAGCAAATTTTCCGGGGTTGGCACGATAATTTTTCCGGGTCCGTCCAAATGAACTCATTTTACCGTGTTGGCACAGTAATTTTTTTGGAATTTTTTTCTCCGTGTAACAACAACCTATCAAAGAATTGTGGTCAGTTTTCTTAGAATTGAAAAAATTTTGAATTACAATCATTGAATATTACCAGCAGTATCATCACATGATTTTTGAATAACTGAAAGTTGATCTTTTTACAACAGTCCAATTAAAAAACAAGTAAATTTGTGTAATTTCTACACTGTTGAAAAAAAACTCAAACTTCATGGACTGTTAACTACTAATTTATGCCACTCATGCCTGAAACCGGCTGGATTACACACTCGACGCTTCGCGTCTCGTGTCTAATTCAGCCGGTTTCAGGCTTCGTGACATAAAATTTTGTTCAGTACTTGTTGGGAAATTTCGTCCTTAACGTGTGTGGTTACATCACTCGCCTTCAGCTCATGCTGTAAACCCCACACACGTTAAAGACGAAATTGCCCTACACGTGCTGAAATATACTATTTCAGGACAGTGACACTGAATGCGATTTAGGGGGAAAAAATCATGAAATTTCAGCTTTCACTGACAATTCAGTAAAATTCCAGAATTTTAAGCGGCATAAAGACGAGAATTTCTTTATTTATTTGAATTTCCAATCTAATATGAATATTCAGTGCCAAATTATATTCAATTTTTAGTGAAATCGGAAATTTCATGATTTTTCCCCCTAAATCGCATTCACTGTCCCTGTCCTGAAAATTCAAGAATATATTTTGCAGAATTTTCTGATTTTCTATTCGTTTTCAGGGAAAAATGGAACTGAAATTTATAGTTCTCTTTGATTTTTCCGCGAAATTCTGAATTTTCATTGACGAAATTCCTTGAAATTTTAGTGATAATTAAATTCGATAAAAATTTTCGAAAAGTGTACCGGAAAATTCAGTCAAAACTTTTTAACAGTGTACCTCTTAACTAAAAGTAGATTGTCTACGGAGAATATTCTTACCAATGATAGGACGATCATTCTCGTGGCCAGTTGATTGAACTAGAAATAATGATTGCACATGAGTCGTGAGACAGAGTATAAAAATAACCAAGGGGGCTATAGTCGTGACTGGGATGAACGCCATAATGGGCCACTAATGTTTTATGATTGTGATTTAGAAGCCAGACTGGGCGAGACTGACAGAGTTCTGTCAACTGGACGAAATTAAATACTTCAGTCTTCTGCCGTTTGAGGTCTCATCTGACACTGTAGATTATTAGATTAAGACAGAGACAGACAAGGAGTGCTCATCGAGCAAGTGAAGTGTCATTAGTAGAACAAGTCAAGTATTACGCTGAGTGAAATTTTCCGTTTCCCAGTTATTTTTTTTTGTCTTTATATCAATTTAAATGTCACAATTTCATAAAACCAGAGTTCATAACAGAGATGTCAGATAAGATGTGAGTGAGAATCTACCGTGGATCCACGGTAAAATTTACCATGGCGCGTGCGAATAGACACTGCCTAATAAAAGGATTGAACTAGGAACTATAATTCTTTTTGAATTTTTAAGCGTCGAGAAACATGCTAAAATATTGAAAAACGGGAACAGGCGGTGCCGCGCGCATTGAGCTAGTGATCGAGGTATTGGTATTGACCCTTCCCCAAACTGGCAAAAGTGAAAGTCTCTACGGAAAAATATGGTTCGCGCGTAATGCCACAGGGGTTTTCGGCCCGTGTAATTGGCACGCCTACCCTTCGGCTCAGCCAACCTCGCACTCGTCGAAAACCCTAGTCGCACTCAACGCGAAATATACTATTTATTTAAAAAAAATAAATCGGAAATTGAATCGTAAGGACAAATAATATTCAGAATCTCATCGGGTTTTCCGGTAATTGTTTGGAATTTTTTCAAATCTTTTAGATGAAGAATAACCTCTATGAGCGTATTTCAACTACTTTAAGTTCCATGCACTGATAGAACCGATTAGTTATTGTTAACGAATGGATTTTGGTTGGAGGTTAGGGTCTATTCGGTCCCACCAAATGTTCATTCGTTAATAGTTAACGATTGTATATTTGAGGAGCCTTGTTTGACTTGACTTTCGCCATTCAAGTGAATCATTCGTTAACTATTAACGAATAGGGGGGGGGGTCGTTTGTACAATCTCAGATGGACAAATTCCATTTTGGACACGATCTGGGGAAAATGGCGGCGGCACGAATCTGCGCAGTACAGATGGACACGAAAATTTATGGACAAATTCTCAGATGGACATATTTTGATGAGGCGGTTAAACAGGGCTCGGTATTGCAGGTATCCTTAGCAAATGTCTCAACAGTTGTAATTTTAAGTGCAGCGCCACGCTGAGAGATGGCGCCATTATTCTCATTTTCAATGGAATGACCAGAGATTATAGGGGAGACTGCCAGCGCTTAGGTAGAAGCTTCAACCGCAAAATTTTGTAGCGGCGGTGCATGAGCCCGGAGGGGCTCCCCAGATTGGAAAATTCATTTCTTCCCCCCTAATTGCGATGAAGGAATGAAAGCAACATCTATCGATCGAGAATTGTATTCTCAATAAATAACAGCGGGTTCGTTCTTTAATCTCTATTAGGAGAGGAGGA
>NW_021680992.1:242877-243147 GCF_001412515.2 Diachasma alloeum
CCGATTTTGATGATTTTTTTTTTAAATGCTCAGGAGAGCATATAAATGAAATGTGGCCTAAAGGCAAGGTGTGCTTTTTGTTTATAAACAAAATACGTATTGAATAGGCATCTTTTGATTGAAATATCTCGGAAACTATTGAGAAGTTATCGAGACATATAGCGTAAGTTATTTAGACAATTTAACGACGAACAAAATGGTTTTTTACTTATGTTTCTACAACCAATAGTTTGCGAGATATTAAAAATTGTTGTTTGGAGCGCGCTGCTG
>NW_021680993.1:0-7296 GCF_001412515.2 Diachasma alloeum
AATTGAGATTAAGGGATGGAAAAAGGGCAGTTCGATGGAGAATTAAATTTTTCATCAATTATCCCGCTGTCATCCCTTCATCTTTGTAACAAAAAATTAAAAACTGCCATGAAATTCAGGGGCCAGTAAGAAAAATAATTGTTTTGCGGCGCACAGTGACTCCCGGTAATTAAAAATTCACCTGTCCCTCCCTAATTGAGATGAAGGGATGAAAAAAGAGTAGTTCGATGGAGAATTAAATTCCCCACCAACTGACCCTCTTTCATCCCTTAATNCATGAAAGTCAGGGGCCAGTAAGAAAAATAATTTTTTCGCGGCGCACACTGACTTTTCACCATTCGCCCGGTAATTAAAAATTCACCTCTCCCTTCCTAATTGAGATTAAGGAATGAAGAAAGCGCAGTTCGACGGAGAATTAAATTTTTCATCAATCAACCCTCTTTCATCCCTTCATCTTTGTAACAAAAAATTAAAAACTGCCATGAAAGTCAGTGGCCAGTAAGAAAAATAATTGTTTTGCGGCGCACAGTGACTCCCGGTAATTAAAAATTCACCTCTCCCTCCCTAATTGAAATTAAGGCATGAAAAAAGAGCGGTTCGAGGCAGAATTAAATTTTTCATTAATTAACCCTCTTTCATCCCTTAATCTTTGTAACGAAAACATTAAAATAGCCATGAAAGTCAATGGCCAGTAAGAAAAATAGTTGTTGTGCGGCGCGCAGTGACTCCCGGTAATTAAAAATTCACCTTTCCCTTCCTAATTGAGATTAAGGGATGAAAAAAGGGCAGTTCGACGGAGAATTAAATTTTTCATCAATTAACCCTCTTTCATCCCTTCATCTTTGTAACAAAAAATTAAAAACTGCCATGAAAGTCAGGGGCCAGTAAGAAAAATAATTGTTTTGCGGCGCACAGTGACTCCCGGTAATTAAAAATTCACCTCTCCCTTCCTAATTGAGATTAAGGGATGAAAAAAGGGCAATTCGACGGAGAATTAAATTTTTCATCAATTAACCCTCTTTCATTCCTTCATCTTTGTAACAAAAAATTAAAAACTGCCATGAAATTCAGGGGCCAGTAAGAAAAATAATTGTTTTGCGGCGCACAGTGACTCCCGGTAATTAAAAATTCACCTGTCCCTCCCTAATTGAGATGAAGGGATGAAAAAAGAGTAGTTCGATGGAGAATTAAATTCCCCACCAACTGACCCTCTTTCATCCCTTAATCTCTGTGAAAAATGGAAGAAACTGTCATGGAAATAACAGCGCAGTAAGAAAAATAATTGTTTTGCGGCGCACAGTGACTCCCGGTAATTAAAAATTCACTTCTCCCCTCCTAGTTGCGATTAAGGCATGAAAAAAGAGCGTTTCGAGGCAGAATTAAATTCTCCATTAATTAATGCTCTTTCATCCCTTAATCTCAATTAGGAAGGGAGAGGTGAATTTTTAATTACCGGGAGTCACTGTCCGCCGCAAAACAATTATTTTTCTTACTGGCCCCTGAGTTTCATGGCAGTTTATATTTTTTTGTGACAGAGATTAAGGGATGAAAGAGCGTTAATTAATGGAGAATTTAATTCTCCGCCGAACTGCCCTTTTTTCATCCCTTAATCTCTGTGAAAAATGGAAGAAACTGTCATGGAAATAACAGCGCAGTAAGAAAAGTAATTGTTTTGCGGCGCATAGTGACTCCCGGTAATTAAAAATTCACCTATCCCGTCCTAATTGGGATAACGGGATGAAAAAAGGGCAGTTCGGCGGAGAATTAAATTCTCCATTAATTAACGCTCTTTCATCCCTTACTCTCTGCAACAAAAAAATATAAACTGCCATGAATGTCATGGGCTAGTGAGAAAAATTATAGTTTCGCGGCGCAGTGACTCCCGGTAATTAAAAATTCACCTATCCCGTCCTAATTGGGATAACGGGATGAAAAAAGGGCAGTTCGGCGGAGAATTAAATTCTCCATTAATTAACGCTCTTTCATCCCTTACTCTCTGCAACAAAAAAATATAAACTGCCATGAATGTCATGGGCTAGTGAGAAAAATTATAGTTTCGCGGCGCAGTGACTCCCGGTAATTAAAAATTCACCTATCCCGTCCTAATTGGGATAACGGGATGAAAAAAGGGCAGTTCGGCGGAGAATTAAATTCTCCATTAATTAACGCTCTTTCATCCCTTACTCTCTGCAACAAAAAAATATAAACTGCCATGAATGTCATGGGCTAGTGAGAAAAATTATAGTTTCGTGGCGCAGTGACTCCCGGTAATTAAAAATTCACCTCTCCCGTTCTAATTGAGATAAAGGGATGAAAAAAGGGCAGTTCGACGGAGAATTAAATTCTCCATTAATTAACGCTTTTTCATCCCTTAATCTTTGTAACAAAACATATAAACTGCCATGAAAGTCATGAGCCAGTGAGAAAAATTCTAGTTTCGCAACGCAGTGACTCCCGGTAATTAAAAATTCACCTCTCCCGTCCTGATTGAGATAAAGGGATGAAAAAAGAGCAGTTCGACGGAGAATTAAGAAAAATAATTTTCTTCTCGGCGCACAGTGACTTTTCACCATTCGCCCGCGAATTAAAAATTCACTTCTCCCCTCCTAATTGAGATTAAGGGATAAAAAAAGAGTAGTTCGATGGAGAATTAAATTTACCATCAATCGATCCCCGTTGCATCCCTTAATCTCTGTAACAAAAAAATACAACCTACGACCAAGTCATGGGCCAGTAAGAAAAATAATTTTCTTCTCGGCTCACAGTGACTTTTCACCATTCGCCCGCGAATTAAAAATTCACTTCTCCCCTCCTAATTGAGATTAAGGGATAAAAAAAGAGTAGTTCGATGGAGAATTAAATTTACCATCAATCGATCTTCGTTGCATCCCTTAATCTCTGTAACAAAAAAATACAAACTACGACAAAATCATGGGCCAGTAAGAACAATAATTTTCTTTTCGGCGCACAGTGACTTTTCACCATTCACCCGCCAATTAAAAATTCACTTCTCCCCTCCTAATTGAGATTGAGGGATATAAAAAGAGTAGTTCGATGGAGAATTAAATTCCCCATCAATCGATCTCTGTTGCATCCCTTAATCTCTGTAAAAAAAATACACATTACGACAAAATTCATGGGCCAGTCTCCCCCCCCCCCCAAAAAAAAAGTTCCTCCGACATTTTTCCTTTTTCCCTGACATTAGGGGTGTGCGAACAGTGTACAAATGGAATGTAATCGAATAATCATATTTTTGGAATTATTCAAAATGGCGAATTATTCGAATTTTTCGAATAATTCGATATTCATAGAATGGACAATGAATTCTGGAAGTTTGTGAGTGAGAAGTCCTCATTTAGATTAGTATTTTATTTTAGTATTATCACCCACATAAATTTATCAACTGCAAATGGATGCTTGGCATCCCCTGAATCCCTAAAAAAAGTTTCAGCGAAATTGAAATAAATCAAATATTCGAAATGTGTGTGTTCGGGTGTGAGAAGTTCAAATTTTTATTTTTATTGGACACATAAAATTCACAAAGTTACGGGAACATATCTTGCATGGATGTTCCAACTGAAAATGTATTCTAGGCACCCCCTCAACCCCCCCAAAAAAAGTTCCATNATGGGCTAGTGAGAAAAATTATAGTTTCGTGGCGCAGTGACTCCCGGTAATTAAAAATTCACCTCTCCCGTTCTAATTGAGATAAAGGGATGAAAAAAGGGCAGTTCGACGGAGAATTAAATTCTCCATTAATTAACGCTTTTTCATCCCTTAATCTTTGTAACAAAACATATAAACTGCCATGAAAGTCATGAGCCAGTGAGAAAAATTCTAGTTTCGCAACGCAGTGACTCCCGGTAATTAAAAATTCACCTCTCCCGTCCTGATTGAGATAAAGGGATGAAAAAAGAGCAGTTCGACGGAGAATTAAGAAAAATAATTTTCTTCTCGGCTCACAGTGACTTTTCACCATTCGCCCGCGAATTAAAAATTCACTTCTCCCCTCCTAATTGAGATTAAGGGATAAAAAAAGTGTAGTTCGATGGAGAATTAAATTTACCATCAATCGATCTTNGGGTGAGAAGCCCAAATTTTGAGTTTTATTTGACAAAACAAAATTGTCACCCGCAAGGGATCATAGCCCACATGAATTTTTCAAATGGAATTTGATCGTAGGCACCCCCTGCACCGTAAATTAAATAATTCGAAATGTCGAAAAGCAGACCATTCTGCTCCATCCCCCGCGAATAATTTTTAATTTCGGATGCACTGATTTCGCTTGATTTCGGACGATTTCGAATGACTTCGGTGGTGATTTCGGAGAGCCGAAATCCCTTGATTTCAGGGATTTCGGTGATTTCGGCGTGATTTTCGGCCAGACTGGCACCATGATTTCGGGAGTGATTAGCCCCTCGATTACATGTTTTTAGGGGCGGCAAATTTGTTTTACTGTTCAACCTTTTTCGACATTTCTCGGACCACCGCCTAATCGCTTTCCACTCCTTTGAACGACGATTTAATTTTTTAACAACTCAACAAAACATCATACTGTCAAATACGGCTTCGTCAAGGTTCAAATACCAGTCGACCTCCAAAATTAATCGAACATTTCCCTCATGTTTTCCTGCGTGTGAACGATCAGGATAAGTTCTGCAAAACTTCTCTCTCTCGTTGATATTCAACAACACAATCGGGAAAAATTCGATAATTTTGGAGGTCTGGTGGTACTACTGATTATTCTGCACCATTCAAATCTCGACCAATAGCACAGCTATTAGAAAGGGAAGAGGTTAATTTTCAGGATAGTGAAACTGAATGCGATGTAGAGAGAATAAATCATGAAATTTCAGGTTTGACTTGAAATGCAGTGAAAATTGTTCTCACTGGCCCATGACATTCATGGCAGTTTGTATTTTTTTGTTACAGAGATTAAGGGATGAAAGAGGGTTACTTAATGCAGAATTTAATTCTCCGTCGAACTGTCCTTTTTTCATCCCTTAATCTCAATTAGGAAGGGAGAGGTGAATTTTTAATTACCGGGAGTCACTGTGCGCCGCAAAAGAATTATTTTTCTTACTGGCCCCTGACTTTCATGGCGATTTTAATTTTTTTGTTACAAAGATTAAGGGATGAAAGAGGGTTAATTAATGGAGAATGTAATTCTCCGTCGAACTGCCTTTTTTCATCCCTTAATCTCAATTAGGAAGGGAGAGGTGAATTTTTAATTACCGGGAGTCACTGTGCGCCGCAAAACAATTATTTTTCTTACTGGCCCCTGACTTTCATGGCAGTTTTTAATTTTTTGTTACAAAGATGAAGGGATGAAAGAGGGTTAATTGATGAAAAATTTAATTCTCCGTCGAACTGCCCTTTTTTCATCCCTTAATCTCAATTAGGAAGGGAGAGGTGAATTTTTAATTACCGGGAGTCACTGTGCGCCGCAAAACAATTATTTTTCTTACTGGCCCCTGACTTTCATGGCAGTTTTTAATTTTTTGTTACAAAGATGAAGGGATGAAAGAGGGTTAATTGATGAAAAATTTAATTCTCCGTCGAACTGCCCTTTTTTCATCCCTTAATCTCAATTAGGAAGGGAGAGGTGAATTTTTAATTACCGGGAGTCACTGTGCGCCGCAAAACAATTATTTTTCTTACTGCGCTGTTATTTCCATGACAGTTTCTTCCATTTTTCACAGAGATTAAGGGATGAAAGAGGGTCAGTTGGTGGGGAATTTAATTCTCCGTCGAACTACTCTTTTTTCATCCCTTAATCTCAATTAGGAGGGGAGAAGTGAATTTTTAATTCGCGAGCGAATGGTGAAAAGTCACTGTGCGCCGAGAACAAAATTATTTTTTTCACTGGTCCATGACTTTGTCGTAGTTTGTATTTTTTTGTTACAGAGATTAAGGGATGCAATGGGGATCGATTGATGGGGAATTTAATTCTTCATCACACCCTCTGTGTTTCATTCCTTAATATTAATTAGCCAGCAAATGAATCACCTGAAAAACATTAAGAACATGCTGAGGACGAGGAGGACACAAATTCCACTCCGAAACTATCCCTGTGACAGCGGGACTGCTACTGCCGAGTTACCCGCACAGGCAGTTCGCCCAGCCGTCAGATTTGACCGTGGCGGCATCCCTCCGTTGGGGTCGAACTACTTTCGGCTTGGGTTCTGTCTAACCCTGAGATCTGAGCCTCTACTTTAGTCAATCCTCTTTGGTTCTGCTGTGCACAGGGGAGAGATTTTGCGCGTTTTATGTTGACATAAAAACTTATAATTTTGCTCCCGCCAGAGAGCGTGGCAGTAGTTGGTATGAACGGTTCTGTTAGATTTTGAGAACACGTATCCCGGCAGTTTTAAATTGATTTATGAGTTGATGCAGAGGAGAAATAAGGAATTGAGTTGTGATATATAGATTCAAGAGTTTTCACAAGGTACGTAATTGTCATTTAATAATGGTTCGGGTGCTAACGAACCCCAAATGTGAGCAATAAACAACGAAAATGAGGTTATAACATCATGCATCATGTGTAATAATTGCTGAGATTTTATTCTATTTTCCCTTCCTCCATCCAGATTTGGATACACAATGCTCCCTTTCCCGAGGAACGTAGCAGCAGCAATTGCAGTAGATGAAGCTGCAAGAAATATAGCAGCAGCTATTAATAATCAGAGGATTGAAGCCAACAGGGCCCGGAATATTGAGATGAGAGAAGCTCAAGATCCATTTCATACTCTGGACGAATTTCGTTTCGAAAAAGGTTCCGGTAAGTACAATGACAATAAATATAAAATATCATCTAGCCCTAATAGTAACGACTACTATCTGGGACTAATGTTGCAAATTTGTGGAATGCTNCCATACCAACACTCCATTATTTTTAGTAATTGCACTTTATTAATAGTCCCTTTCTCATCTCAGAAGAACACATAATAATCGATATTATAAACACCCTCAGCTTCTGCGTGCAACAGTTCCCTCCATTTTTTATAATTGAAATTACTTCATATATTCTGTCTAGCTTTATCGTCGGCACTGTCTGTGTCTCCATCATCCCTAAGAAACAAAAAGAGTAGAATGTTAACAAATTAAAACTCGGTAATTTAGGTGATGCTGGATACCCACTGGCGCCCATACTCCTCATACCAATTGTCGATGCAGCCGAGAATACCCCTCAATACATGTATACTCGTCGACATTGCAAAACAAGATGTGCCATTGAACGAGTGTTCGGGGCCTTGAAAGGACGATTCAGATGCTTGCACAAAGATCGAGTATTAG
>NW_021680993.1:8559-9656 GCF_001412515.2 Diachasma alloeum
CGTGAATATCAACATTATTGAATTGCAAATATTTGTGGTTCTATTTGAAGATTATGGACTTGAATTACGAAAAGAAGAATCCGCCTTCAAAGAACTCTGACGTACCTGAATAACGAATCATTCTCCGTCTTCTGGAACCGTTCAATAACAAAATATTTTTGGGAGATCCAGTACCCAACTCGCAGATGAAGAAGATTCTTAAAGGATGGTTTGATCCCCAGTAATTACCACAGCATACCCGTGGCTTTACATGGTTAGGACAATAACACAAATTCTAATTACTCAGCGATTGGAGTAAAATCAATCACTTCCTAGGAATTAAACCTTGGCGATCAGCGGGAAATGAAAAAAAAAACATACGTACATGCCAATATTAATGATGATGATTCATTTTATCCTGAATTAAATGAAATATATTCTCAACTGTGGAAGTAACACATAGTACACGCTGAACACTTACCACAAATCGGAGCAAATGCTATATAACCTTCACCACTGTACAAAATCACTAACTTCAGATATTCAAATTATAACATACATTCCAATAATGAGCAACAATGCCCAAATTTGTGGTTTTGATTGTCCACTACAATTTATAATTAAATTATTAAATTTTGGAGCACGCTAATATCCACATGGTAGCCATCTTATAAGAGTCTTCCCCCTCCAGAAAACAAAGGAGCAAGTGTTCCGAATTTGATGAACTGAGACGTAAACAAAACATGCACACCACCTGGTGGGAGCAAAATAATAAGTTTTTATGTCGACAGAGATAATAGGGGAGATTGCTCAGGCTTATGGGAACTGTTCAATCAGAATTTAATAGCGGTGACGCGCATGAACTAATCGAGAGGCCGGCTCTGTGGGTAAAGAAATTTTCATCTATTACCATGGAAACAGTCGATAACAGGGAAGCGTTCCCAATCTTAAATCCAACATGAAACCTCCTTTGCATTCACTCATCCGCTTGATTATCCCATTTTCGTTCATACAACTTCTTATTGTCTTAATTTGTAAATTAGTTGATCATAAAGGAGAGGGAGAGAAGGAATTATGAAGTCTTGAGCGAAAGAGGATCATTTATTTGAATTTCTATA
>NW_021680993.1:13618-15090 GCF_001412515.2 Diachasma alloeum
AAAATTTACCACAAATTTTGTCTTGATCGTACCCGCGAATCTCCTATGGATTCAAAGTTGAACGCAATTTTCTAGCTTCAATCCCTAAATCCGGCGCCGTGAATGAGAACCTTTTGTGCGAGAGAGAAGTCACCGTCTCACTCCCACTCCCTACAGTATTGTTCAAACTATTTGCGCATGCGCGCACAGGCTTGTGGATCGTCACGGACTGGATGCGAGAAAAAAAATCATTTGAGGTTTTTCGTCAGCCGTTCGCTCTCTCTCCCTCTCGCTCTCTCTCGGATGAAAAAAAGGCTGTTTGACGGAGAACTAAATTACCTATCAATTAACCCTCTTTCATCCCTTAATCTCTGTAAAAAATGGAAGCAACTGTCATGAAAATCACAACGCAGTGAGAAAAATAATTGTCTTGCGACGCACAGTGACTCCCGGTAATTAAAAATTCACTTCTCCCCTCCTAATTGAGATTAAGGGATGAAAAAACAGCAGTTCGACGGAGAATTAAATTCCCCACCAATAAACCCTCTTTCCTCCCTTAATCTCTGTAACAAAAAAAATAAAAACTGCCATGAAACTCAGGGGCCAGTAAGAAAACTAATTCTTTGGCAGCGCACACTGACTTTTCACTATTCGCCCGCGAATTAAAAATTCACCTCTCCCCTCCTAATTGAGATTAAGGGATGAAAAAAAGGCAATTCGACGGAGAATTAAATTCTCCATTAATTAACCGTCTTTCAACCCTTAATCTTTTTAACAAAAAAATGTAAACTGCAATGAAACTCAGGGACCAGTAAGAAAAATAATTGTTTGGCAGCGCACACTGACTTTTCAGTATTCGCCCGCGAATTAAAAATTCACCTCTCCCCTCCTAATTGAGATTAAGGGATGAAAAAAAGGCAATTCGACGGAGAATTAAATTCTCCATTAATTAACCGTCTTTCAACCCTTAATCTTTTTAACAAAAAAATGTAAACTGCAATGAAACTCAGGGACCAGTAAGAAAAATAATTGTTTCGCGGCGCACAGTGACTCCCGGTAATTAAAAACTCACCTCTCCCCTCCTAATTGAGATTAAGGGATGAAAAAACCACAGTTCGACGGAGACTTAAATTCTACATCAATAAACCGTCTTTCATCCCTTAATCTCTGTAACAAAAAAATATAAACTGCATGAAAGATATGGGCCAGTGAGAAAAATCATAGTTTCGCGGTACACAGTGACTCCCGGTAATTAAAAATTCACCTCTCCCCTCCTAATTGAGATTAAGGTATGAAAAAACGGCAGTTCAAAGGAGAATTAAATTCCCCATCAATAAACCGTCTTTCATCTCTTAATCTCTGCAACAAAAAAATAAAAACTACCATGAAACTCATGGGCCAGTAAGAAAAATAATTCTTTCGCGGCGGACACTGACTTTTCACTATTCGCCCGCGAATTAAAAATTCGCTTCTGCCCTCCTAATTGAGATTAA
>NW_021680993.1:15117-16892 GCF_001412515.2 Diachasma alloeum
CTCATGGGCCAGTAAGAAAAATCATTGTTTCGCGGCGCACGGTGACTTTTCACTATTCGCCCGCGAATTAAAAATTCGCTTCTGCCCTCCTAATTGAGATTAAAGGATAAAAAAAAAGCAATTCGACGGAGAATTAAATTCTCCATTAATTAACCCTCTTTCATCCCATAAACTTTGTAACAAAAAATATAAACTGACATGAAACTCAGGGACCAGTAAGAAAAATAATTTTTTGGCCGCGCACACTGACTTTTCAGTATTCGCCCGCGAAGTAAAAATTCACCTCTCCCCTCCTAATTGAGATTAAGTAATGAAAAAAAGGCAGTTCGACGGAGAATTAAATTCTCCATTAATTAACCCTCTTTCATCCCATAAACTTTGTAACAAAAAATATAAACTGACATGAAACTCAGGGACCAGTAAGAAAAATAATTTTTTGGCCGCGCACACTGACTTTTCAGTATTCGCCCGCGAAGTAAAAATTCACCTCTCCCCTCCTAATTGAGATTAAGTAATGAAAAAAAGGCAGTTCGACGGAGAATTCAATTACCCATCAGTTAACCCTCTGTCATCTCTTAATCTCTGTAACAAAACAATAAAAACTACCGACGGTAGTGGCCGTGCGGTTGGAGTGCTAGACTTGTATGCCAATGATCCGGGTTCGCTTCCCGGCACCGGCAGTCAAAATTTATAGCGCTCTAATCTCACAGTTCCACTGCCGAGCGGTAGTCCCGTCAAAAAGACGACTGTACCAGGGCAGGTTTTTCCCTCGAATGAGATTTTCCCTCCCTTCGGCAAATGCGGTACAGGGGCTGAGGGGGGTGGGAAGGGAACAACTCGTAAAGACCCGAAAGGGTATATGTTGGAATATAGCGCCCTACGCCAGTCTCCCTCTTTACCGACAGTGTGGCAGACTGCGTCGCCACGGCGCCGTTGCGCCTCTCAAAGATATACTCGTACTATGCACCACTTGTGCCGCGACCGTTGTCGCATTACGTGTCTGAATAAAGCTTAATTACTTTTACGATAATAAAACTGTGTTTAATCGTTATTTCAATCCTAAATAACCCTTCAGGTTATGGGCCGAGCACACTTCAACTGTGCGTGATTAAAATTTATCATAAATAAAAGGATTGGAAGCGATAAATCGGAAATTCCAAAAAGGACGCTATCGGGCGGCCGGGCACGTGTCCGGGTGGATCACACGCGTTCGTGCAAATCAGAAGAAACATCCAAAAGAGAAAAATATCGAGGCGAGCTGGGGAGTGATTTCAAAAGGAAAGGAAAATGGAAAGTAATAAGAGGAAAAGTAAGTACTGAAAAATACATTTAATAAGTGCAGTGAATTGGCGAGACCGAGAGATAGGGGGGATCAAAATGGCGGCTGGAAATAAATTGTCCACGACGCCGACCTGAAATCGAGAATTTTAGATTAAAAAGAATTAATAAAGAAATCCCATTAAATTCACAAAAATCACTGAAAAGCATAAAATATCTTTTGTCATAAATAAAATCAAATTTAAAGCAAAACAAAAGAAGAAAGCCAAGTGACGCCGAGACAATAGTTTCTCGGCGGGGAAGGCAAGCACAGGTTTCAACAGCCTTCGACAAGTAGACGCAACGGGTGAGTTACGCGCGCAACCGGGGCGCGTCTGAGAGAGAGGGACGACTGCAGTCCCACACACATTGCTCGAGCAAGGCGAGAACAAAAAGAAATAGAAAGAAAAACGAAAATTAGTGTGAATATAAAAATTGGTGTGAAAAACAACGATTCT
>NW_021680993.1:23142-23316 GCF_001412515.2 Diachasma alloeum
GATGTCATGTTGTGGCATTGTAGATTTGGGCATGCCTCAACGAGTTACCTCAAGGCACTACAAAAGAAATTCCCAGATTACAAAGAATTAAATGCAGTAAAATTTGATGATGAATTCATTAGAGATTGTGAGGTCTGCTTAACGTCTAAATTCAATAAATTATCATTCACGTCG
>NW_021680993.1:23544-23817 GCF_001412515.2 Diachasma alloeum
TTGAAGTTCTTAAGGGTCTAGGGGCGGAATTACAGTTAGCTTCCCCTGATACACTTGAACACAATGGTGTCGCTGAGAGATTTAATTAAACTATCCAGAAAAAAAGGTGAGGTGTTATATGTTTGACTCGAGACTGCCAAAGGGCATGTGGGATCTGGGCTTAACTGCTGCAGTTTTCGCTTACAATAGGACTCCACATAAATCAAACAATATGATAACTCCTTTAGAAAGATTCGCACCTGATCACAGCTTTGATATTAATCAAATCAAAAG
>NW_021680993.1:23905-24536 GCF_001412515.2 Diachasma alloeum
TCAACTCTTAAAGCCAGAGCTAGGGAAGTATTATGAAAGCAGACATGTTAAATTCAATGAAAAATTAGTATATGGGGATAAATACAAGGGAAACAGTATCAAAGATTTCCCAGACTATGAAGAAAAAGAGAATGGAGATGAATGGTTTGTTAAGTTCGAAAAGAATCGAGGAGAGACCGAGGATTCTTTAAAACCGGAGGGAGAGATAAAACGCAAAAGAGGTAGACCAAAGAAAGAAGTTTCAGAACAAAACACTATCAAGAGATAGAAAACAGTTGACATAAAAGATAAAATAATAAATGATGATAGCTTTTCAGAGTTGGAAATTGATGAGAACATGAAAGGAAATGTTTTCTTCACTAGTGTTATCAGTAATGTAGGCGAGATAGATTTAGCACAAAAGGAAGATGAAGTGTATCATGCACTTTTAGCAAACATAAATGAAGATCCCTCAAATTATCGAGAAGCTATAAACAGTAAAAATAAAGATTCTTGGTTAAATGCGGTTGATGAAGAATTAAACTCGTTAGAAAGAAATCAAGTATGGAAAATTGTCAAAAGACCTCTAAGTATGATGAATGGAAAAAGATTAAATGTCATTGATTCAAAATGGGTTTTTAAGTGTAAAAAT
>NW_021680993.1:27996-28395 GCF_001412515.2 Diachasma alloeum
TTAAGGGATGAAAGAGGGTTAATTAATGGAGAATTTAATTCTCCGTCGAATTGCCTTTTTTTCATCTCTTAATCTCAATTCGGAGGGCGCGAATTTTTAATTCGCGGGCGAGTAGTGAAAAGTCAGTGTGCGCGGCCAAAGAATTATTTTTCTTACTGGCCCCTGAGTTTCGTGGCAGTTTATATTTTTTGTTACAAAGTTTAAGCGATGAAAGAGAGTTAATTAATGGAGAATTTAATTCTCCGTCGAATTGCCTTTTTTTCATCCCTTAATCTCAATTAGGAGGGGAGAGGTGAATTTTTAATTACCGGGCGAATGGTGAAAAATCAGTGTGCGCTGCGAAAGAATTATTTTTCTTATTGGCCCCCGAGTTTCATGGCAGTTTATATTTTTTTGTTA
>NW_021680993.1:28609-29245 GCF_001412515.2 Diachasma alloeum
TGAAAAGTCAGTGTGCGCTGCCAAAGAATGATTTTTCTTACTGGCCCCTGAGTTTTATGGCAGTTTATATTTTTTGTTACAAAGTTTAAGGGATGAAAGAGGGTTAATTTATGGAGAATTTAATTCTCCGTCGAATTGCCTTTTTTTCAACTCTTAATCTCAATTAGGAGGGCGCGAATTTTTAATTCGCGGGCGAATAATGAAAAGTCAGTGTGCGCTGCCAAAGAATTATTTTTCTTACTGGCCCCTGAGTTTCATGGCAGTTTATATTTTTTTGTTACAGAGATTAAGGGATGAAAGAGGGTTTATTGATGGGGAATTTAATTCTCCGTCGAACTGCCGTTTTTTCATCCCTTAATCTCAATTAGGAGGGGAGAGGTGAATTTTTAATTACCGGGAGTCACTGTGCGCCGCAAAACAATTATTTTTCTTACTGCGCTGTGATTTTCATGACAGTTTCTTCCATTTTTTACAGAGATTAAGGGATGAAAGAGGGTTAATTGATAGGTAATTGAGTTCTCCGTCAAACAGCCTTTTTTTCATCCGAGAGAGAAAGAGAGAGAGATTGAGTGGGAGGGAGAGCGAACGGCTGACGAAAAACCTCAAATGATTCTTTTTCTCGCATCCAGTCCGTGA
>NW_021680993.1:29478-29906 GCF_001412515.2 Diachasma alloeum
AACTTCAATTTTTTTAATGGAAAACATTTTTTTTTCCCATCTGATCTTCACGCGGCTCTGGGGGATGAACGGTTGGGAATAGGGGTAAAGTGCCGTAAACATTTTTTGTGTAGAATTTTGATCTCTACAGCTTTGTGTATTACGTTTTTGGACACACAGCGCGTTATTCACGAGTTATTTCGAAAAAACTGTTTTCAGGGGTAGTTTTTTGGCTTTTTCAACCCCCGCACAAACTTGGGGAACCTTAAATATCCGCCATTAGTTTCATACGCCCAAATCACAAATTCCATAAAAAATGGAGCCTGTATCGCAAACATTCGTATGTTAGACCGACGTTCATTGGACTAGTCGGAGATCCGTTCGGGGTTTCTCCGCGCTTTTGAAAATTCATTCCTCCGCTCCTACTAGAAATTAAGGAATGAAACCGC
>NW_021680993.1:30710-31065 GCF_001412515.2 Diachasma alloeum
ATAGGATAAATGGAGTGGAGATAAAAACGTGAATATCTCGGAAATTAGATGCGATAAAATGGGCCCTTTTCACGTGGACGTACACATATAATTGGACTGAAATTTATAGAAATTTTTAATTTGCAATGACAAAATTCCTTGAAATTTCCGTATTATGGCAACGCGATAAAAATTCCCAATAAGTGTTCCCGGAATTTCCGCGAAAATATTACTGAAACCAACAGCTATAATTCCTGAATTCAAGACATTCCTTTGATTTTCAGGATCATGTCACTAGAAATTTTTTACAAAATGACTTAATTTTAACATTGCTTGCTCATTGCATTTCAGAAATGCAGCTGCCTAAAAAAGACAT
>NW_021680993.1:31117-31337 GCF_001412515.2 Diachasma alloeum
TAGTGAATAAACTTCACTCGTCAATAACTCCATAATGGCAGAGTGAAATTCCCTGATTTTTTTTCACTCTCGATTAATTTTCTAAAGATTCAAATTGATACTTGAGTATCAATTGATTCATTCACATCGTTCCATTCCATCGGGAGATATTGTCGATTGGAGACAATTTTTTATGGTAACTGAAGAAGGCAAACCATTCATTTAAATCTCGCAATAATCT
>NW_021680993.1:31552-32637 GCF_001412515.2 Diachasma alloeum
ACAAATTAAGACAATAAGAAGTTGTATGAACGAAAATGGGATAATCAAGCGGATGAGTGAATGCAAAGGAGGTTTCATGTTGGATTTAAGATTGGCAACGCTTCCCTATTATCGACTGTTTCCATGGTAATAGATGAAAATTTCTTTACCCACAGAGCCGGCCTCTCGATTAGTTCATGCGCGCCACCGCTATTAAATTCTGATTGAACAGTTCCCATAAGCCTTACCAATCTCCCCTATTATCTCTGATGTCGACATAAAACGCGCAAAATCTCTCCCCAGTAGCGCTCCGTGTACAGATCGGTGCCGTGTACAGTTCTGACCCGGCGGATGTATCTCCCCCAAACTGGCGACGTCGCACGCTTTCCCTTCCTCCCTCTTTTCATTTCCCCTGTTCTGTTTTGGCTTAACCCTCTTCCCTTTCCTCTGGGCCAGGATTGTGCTCGCAACTTTTTGGTCTAGTGGAAGTGTTTTGAGCCAACCCTTAGATTTAAAACTTAAGTTTAAGTCAGTCCCATCGTGGCTGTTGTTCCGACAACTTTTCAAGCTTCTGTCTTCAATGNCGCAACTTTTTGGTCTAGTGGAGGTGTTTTGAGCCAACCCTTAGATTTAAAACTTAAGTTTAAGTCAGTCCCATCGTGGCTGTTGTTCCGATAACTTTTCAAGCTTCTCTCTTCAAGTAGTTTTTCTTCAGAGTTTTTACGAGTTTTTATAAGTTTATTAGAAGTTTATCCAGTTTGTGGTCCAAGTTTTAGATTTTTAAGTCAAGAGTTATTTTGAATAAAAGTCTTAATGTGCTCTCCTAAGCACTGGTGTTTGGATTTATTCACAAATAAACCTTCAATCCAATTATCCTATCTTTGAACGAGTCAACATCGATGGAGTCCTCATCAGAGGTTTAGCGGCTAACGGATCCACACTTCAAAGTTTGGCGCTCAATATTCCAAATGGCGCTACTGTCCTCCTAGTAACTTAGATAGGACATAACAGTACGGTGGGTTTAGGAAAAAAATGGTATAATTTAGAAAAATATATGTATTTAAGGCCCGTCTTTCAGATATTTTTTTTCTATTTTTTCCCTAGAT
>NW_021680994.1:0-1511 GCF_001412515.2 Diachasma alloeum
GGTGACGTGGGCTTGTGTATTGTGCAATCTATACACAAGCCCCCCCCCCCTACCAAATGAATCAAGTATTTGGAAATCTCAACTATATTATCAACAAAATTCGTTGTTATTCGCCATTCCATAGATTTTACATATTTATATTCATATTAATTATTCATGGACGGAGCAGGAAATGCGTATGTTGCTTATAATGCCACTGGGCGAACGTCACATGTTTTCCTGGAGACATGGATACAATTTTATTCATATCACGTTGGTGAACGATGATCTTCAGTTTGTTCTTTCGATGGAATGTAACATTAATGATCTGCTACAGTTCTGCAATATATAGGCTACTCCAGCTAATGTCCAAATACTCCAAATCGGTGGCTTCGGCCAAAAACGACAGCAATCGTTCAACGCTATAACCAACGTTCTTCACTGCTAACCGGCGAAGCTTTGATAGCCGCACGAGCATGGTATCATCAAAGGACTTGATATTTTCTAAGGCCAGGGTATGAAGTTTTGGTAAAGCCAACATCGCTTCATACGCCGAATTTGATACCGCCGTCTCTGCAATGAAGGCAAAAACATTTTTATGCAAATAATTATTCAGAATTATTCGTCTTCCGTATACCCTCTCGAGTTTTTACATATTGTTTCTCATCGCCCTTAAATTTTCTCAATATAGATATACAATGAAATAATAATAACCACCCCCCGCTTCTCCTATTATCTACCATAATAATAAGAATATTATTATTATGGTAGTTACTATTATGGATTGTTATTGTTATTAGTATTTTTAGTATGATTCTTATTATTATTATGATCATTATTATTATCACTATTATTATCCTTAATTACTAAGAATTCATGGAAGTATATCATTTTTATTGAATTTTCACCTCGTATTGATAATTCCTGGAAGTTTGGACAATACAGGGATATTTGGATGAGCATCCTGAGGAAACGTTCTGCACAATCCACCTTTATCCCGAGATCACATAGGGCCAAACTCGTCAATAATCGCATTCCCTGGAAATTAATTAACTCCGGACGTCGACCATAGCGAAACAATTCTTCGCAATAACCCAGGGACTTCAATTTCGACTTCTTTACGACGGCATCACGAATTTCTTCCGACCATGTGTCAAGTCTCAAATCTTCCAAATCGGAACTGCCATTTATGAGTTCCACTACTCGTTCCTTCGAAGCCTTTTCCCAAATCGGCATGCCACCTAGTAAGTGCAAACATTTCCAGTTCCGGCCTTGCAATGCGCTTAAACTCACCTCTGCTCCATCCAAGTAAATGGATCTTAATTTTGTATTGCAAGAAAGTAAGTGCTTCAGCTCTGCTGATTTCTGCCATCCGCTGCTGCTGAAGTTCTCCACATTGGTGCAATGTTTCGCGATGAGTAGGAAGAAATGTTTATCCAGATCGACAGAAAACAACTCAAATGATAGATGGGTGATGTTGTGCCCAATACGAGATAGAATGGCATCCATCATTATTTGGTCATATCTTGAGA
>NW_021680994.1:2991-39119 GCF_001412515.2 Diachasma alloeum
CCGTGACTTTCGTCGCAATATTAATTTTTTTATTGCAGAGATTAAGGGATGAAACGGGGGTTGATGGATGGGGAATTTAATTCTCCATTGAACAGTCTTTGTTTCATCCCTTAATATTAATTAGTCGGCGAATAAATCAACTGAAAAACATAAAGTAAACATTGAGTACAAGGAGGACAAAAATCCCCCTCCGAACCTGTCCCTGTTTCAGCAGGACTGCTACTGCCGAGTTACTCACGCACCCGACTCACATTTACCGACAATTCGACCGGGACGCCGCCTTTCCCGTGGGGTGCCAACTAACATTTTTGGAGTCAGTCAAACCCCCCATCCGGGCCTCTACTCAGGTCTATCCTCTTTGGCGCCAACCGTGCGATAAACGAAGGCTGGCGGCCGAGCGCGAGTGATCGCGGGCAAATAGAAATATTTACCTAGCGAATTGGTTAGAAACTTCTATTGGACATCTATTGAACTCTTAATTAGTTTTTGGCCGATTCTATTGAGATGTTTAACAAAAAATATTCAATAGAAAAAGTCAATAGAATTCGATTTGTTTTCTATATAACTTATTGTATTGAGAAATTTTTTATAGAATTTCCTCTTTTCAAATTTTCTAATTTTTTTTGTTTGATTTTCTTGATGAGAACAAAAGGAAAATGGTAGAAAATTTGAGCCAAGGACATTGTATAGAAAATATCTGAAGAGAATAAGTTACATAGGAAAATCGAATTGCACTGACTTGTTCTATTGAATATATTCTATTGGACATTTTACTAGTATCGGCCAAAAACTAGTAGAAAATTCAAAACAAACTGCAATAGAAATCCCTAACGAATTCATAAGATTTTTCTATTAAATTTTTTCATATGCGGTTCTTGCAAATTCTTAGGTTTTCGAGAAAATTCCAAGAAAATCTTCCGGATTTCGAGAAAATTATAGGAATGACTCTGGCGAACCAAGTTGATAGTTGGGCTTTCAATAATTTCCAGTGTTTGAGAGAAAATTGAGAGTTAGTTGAAGATTGGAGCACCGAGGACTACAATGCATTTTATGCTAGCCCCTCTCAATATTATCAACTTTTTTGAAAATTGAGAATTGGATTTGTAATTCTTGGTAATCTCTTTATTTGCAATCAATTTTTTCGGAATTAAAAATTAATCCCAGGACAATTTTAATATATGTTTTTTTCAAAGATAATTTGAAATTAAATTTCTAGTGAACGGAAATTTTTAAAATTAACTAGGAACAGGAGCCGAAAAAAAGCGAAAAATGTGAAAATCGACTCCTGGCCATCCATTGCAGCCTAGAAAGATCAATATAAAGGTTGAACGTGAGTCAACTTTGGGCAAACTCTGCATTGACTTTGGTCAACTTTGGGTCAACTTTAGCTTGGCCTTGGGTTAACCTTGGCTTGACTTAGTGTTTCCCGATCTAGTATCGATACTTACTTGTATCGATATTTTTTGTTCCAATATTCGATATTTTGTATCGATATTTGCGCATCGCGATATTGGGTGTATCGATATTTCTGGGTTGGGATCGCTATTTTCTCAGGGACAAGTAATGAGAAAAAAAATTAATCTAAAAAATATTCATAACGGATTTAAAGACCAAGGAGGTCACAAGAATAAGATGATTCATCGGGGTCAAAATATCAGAAGGGACAAAAGGATTACAAGAGGATGGTCAAATTTCAAGAGGGTCAAACATCACGATGGTCGAACGTCACGAAGGTCACAAGGGGATGATCAAATTTCACGAAGGTCAAAAGTCACAAGGGTCACATTGAGACGATCAAGTTTCACACGGATCAAAAGTCACAAGAGTCACAAGGGGATGATCAAGTTTCACAAGGGTCAAACGTGACGAGCGAGACAAGGGGACAATCAAATTTCCCGAGTGTCAAACAGCACGAGAGTCACAGGGGGATGGTCAAATTTCACGAGAGTCAAACGTCACGAGGGTCATAAGGGAATGCCTAAATTTCACGAAAGTCAAAGGTCATGGGGGTCACAAGGGGATGATCAAATTTCACAAGGGTTAAAAGTCACAAGGGTCACACGGAGACAAGGTTCGCAAGTGTCAACCGTGACGAGCGAGACAAGGGGACGATCAAATTTCACAAGGGTCAAACAGCACGAGGGTCACAAGGGGATGGTCAAATTTCACAGGGGTCAAACGTAACGAGGGTCACCGTGAGATGGTCAAATTCCACGAGGGGCAAATTTTCACGAGGGCCACAAGGAGACGGTCAAATGTCACGGCAGTTAACCGACACAAGGGGACGGTCAATTTTCACAAGGATCAAACTGGGAGGGTCACAAGGGGACGATCAAATTTACGAGTCAGTACGAAAGTCACAGGGAGATCGCCAATTTTTGAACTTTTCAGGGCCCGAAATGATTCTGTGAAAAATTCAATAAACTTGAATAATGAACACCATTATCCTTCCTACAAAGGGTTGGAGATTGTTTCATGTGATTCTTAAAGATCGTTGAAGCATCGTATTTCCTTGTGACTCTTGTGATCCTTAGCTCCTCGCTCCTTTGACGTTGGACCTTCGTGGAAAATGACCATTGGAACATTCAAACTTTATAACATTTCATTATTCCTTTGTGACTCTCGTGACATTTGACCCTCGTGAAATTTGACCATCCCCGTATGACTCTTGTGTCGGTTGACTCTCGTGAAATTTGACCGTCTCCTCGCGACCCTCTTGCTGTCTGACCCTCGTGAAATTTGACTATCTTCTTGTGACCCTTGTGTCGGGTCACTCTCGTGGAATTTGATCGTCTCTTTGTGATCCTCGTACCGTTTCCATCCCGTGAAATTTGACCATTCCCGTGAGACCCTCGTGACGTTTGACACTTGTGAAATTCGACCACACTCTTGTGACCCTTATGACGTTTGACTCTTGTGAAGTTCGACCATCCCCGTGTGACTCTCGTGCTGCTTGACTCTCGTGAAATTTGACCATCTCCTTTTGAATCGTGCCATTTCACTTTTGTGAAATTTGACCATCCCCTTGTGATCGTCGTAAAATTTGACCATTCCCATATGACCCTCGTGTCGGTTGACTGATGAAATTTAATCATCTCCCTTGTGGCTTTCGTAGAGTTTGACCCTCGTGAAATTTGATCATTCCCTAGTGACTCTCATGACGTTCCACCGTCGAATGAAGAAAATAATAATTCTGTGCAAAACGTAATGTGAATGACATTGAATATTCATAACTTATCTCAATTTTCCCTTACGTAATTTAATTGACAAATTTGATGATTGAAAGTGGCGCAATCTATAGAATGGTCTGTAGCAAATTGTAAACAATACTGGGATATCCTCACGTGAATGAATCTGAATGTTTAAGGTCTTTTAACGCGACATTCTTCAACTTCAATTTTTTTCTATTTGCCAGTGTCATCCACAATTTTTAAAAAGATCGATATTACGAGCATCGATATTTTCCAAGGCGATACTTTGTGGTATCAATACCAAGCAATCTGCTTCGATACGATACTGAGTATCGATATTTTTTTGGGTATCAGGAAACACTAGCTTGACCACGAGTCAACCTTGGCTTGACCACGGGTCCACCTTGGCTTGACCATGGGTCAACCTTGGCTTGACCATGGGTCAACCGTGACCTGCCCATGGGTCAAGCTTGGCTTAACCATGGGTCAACCGTGACCTGCCCATGGGTCAAGCTTGGCATGACCGTGGATCAGCCTTGGCTTGACCATGGGTCGCCCTTGGCTTGACCATGGGTCGACCTTGGCTTAACCATGGCTCAACCTTGGTTTGACAACGGGTCAAATTTGGGATGACTATGGGTCAACCTTGGGTTAACTATGGGTCAACCTTGGCTTGATCGCGGGACCTGTTGATTAAATCCTGATTTCACCTTGACGAAACCTTGGTTAAACCCTGATTAAGCCGCGATTAAACTCATTAAACCTCGATTAAATGCTTTTTAGGCTATAATTTCAAAGCAAATGATTCGATCGCCGCTATCTTCGAACTCGACCGATATAACATATATATCCAAAAGAATATTTTAAGCCATAATTGAAAAGATTTCGACGATTATTTTTCCAACCCAAATATCGGGCAATATATTGGCCCATTCGCTATCACGTGGTACACGCTACAGGGTTTTCAACTGATAATTTTTTGATAATTTTCTCTGGTAGTTGCTATATAAAAAACAAAACTTCATGCAGTCGAATTAACTCCTCGTCAAATTGATAGATTGAATTCAATTGTGATAATCCGAGGATTTTTATTCGAAATGAGTAGATTCGGAGTTCATTCCCTGAAAACCATTGATGAAAAAGTAAAGGGGAATATTCCCGTCAATACGGAGAAAAAGAAGAAGACAATTTGGAATCAATTTACTAGTTTTTGTGATGAGAGAAAGGTTGTGTTGAGAGAATTTCAAGACAATAGAGAATAAAAAATGCAACTGTCAACTATAAAAAAAATCGAGAATAGATTCAGAGCTAGTTAGGATCAAAATTCCAAAATCAAATGTTCAATTCTGGAAAAAGTTGATTGAAATTGAAAAAATCACTAAAAATAACAAACCAAAAAAATCCAATCCTTAAATCCAATTGTTTGTTTTAACCCGTCACTAGGCGCGCTATGAGCGATGCCATCAACAATTTTCACTCCATAGGAAATATACCCTAAAAGCGCAAATTTTTTGCTGAATTTTTTTTTATGCCTCAAGTAACTCTTCTAGTTAACTCTCGTGGTGATAAAAGTCGTCTATTGATCAGGATTGAGTAGAAAATAGTATATTTCGATACAAGTGCGACGGGGTGGCAACGAGTGTGAAGTTGGCGGCCCGAGGCGAAGCCGAGGGCTGCCAATCACACGAGTTAAAACACCCCGTCGCACGTGTATCCGAAATATATTTTTTGATAGTGATGTTACGTTCAGCAAGTGCCGAACTGTGCCATTTTTCGTTTACTAGTAAACAAAAAGTCTTTTCGTTTACATGTTTCGACTTTTCGTTTACTAGTAAACGAAAAGGCACTTTTCGACACGGGCTGAACGTAGCAGCAGTGACAAAATAGTATATTTCGTAACGAGTGCAAAAAAGTGTTTTTTGGGGAGTGGGAGGTTTATATTACGAGCCGAAGGCGAGTGATATAATCCCACGAGCTAAAAAACATTTTTTCACGAGTTACGAACAATATTTTTCATCACAATGTGGCGGAAATTGGACTTTTAGGCACGCGGAGCGTGACGAAAAGTTCACTTTTCGTCACAGCGTGATGAAAATAATATTTTTTTCAGCACGGTCGAAATTTTCCACGTGTTATGGGTATGGGGCTCGTGCCGCAGAACGCCGAACAGCACCACCTATGGCGCTATTTGGCTCTATTATTACGAGAAGCCGATGAGCGATTCCCTCATCGCGCTTTTCAAGAACGGTGGTGGAACCGCGCGCTTATTGACTGTTTAAAAAAAAGTCGATAGTAAAGAGATCGGTTTGCATAAAATGTATTTTTGGCCTCGTCACTCCGACTCTCAAGTGACTCTCAATTTTCTCTCAAACACAGCTATCAACTATCAACAGACCACCTATCAACTTGGTCCGCCAAGGATATCCCTATAATTTTCTCGAAAACCGGAGAATTTTCCTAGAATTTTCTCGAAAAACTAAGTATTTTCTAGAACGTTCTCAAACACCTTAGAATTTCCTCGATTTTTTTTTTTTGAAAATTCGAGATATTGTTACAGGGGAGGGTAGGGCAATATTTTCACCAGATTTCAATAATGAGTTGAATTTGATCAAATCTACGCTTCCGACTTCATTTGAAGGTCATAAAAACCAACCCATTCTCACGAAACTGCGTTGTAATAAGAAAAAAACAGGGTAAAATGGACACCTCGACAGAAAAGTAGCCATCTTACAAAAATTTACTTCGAAAATGAACAGAAGGTCCGATGTGTAGAGCGTGCAATTGATCATTGAAAAAAAATTAATAATTTCAAAGTTATTTCAAGAGTAAAACAGGAAATTCAAAGCTACTTTATATTTCAAACTTCAATATTAAATTTAATAGAGTCGAAGTTTGTTTGTTAATATCTTTCCCAATTCTAATTTTTCTTTATACAAAGATACCGACACGATTCTGTTGGAAAATGTCCTTTAAAAATTTTCTTTATTTTGGAATAGGACCAAATTTTTCGGATGTCTATTTTACCCCACTCTTGAATAATTTCTAAGTTGTGGACTTTGCCAAGATGCAATTTTTAAAAATCAATTATTGAAAATGTTTTGAGTGTTCATTTTTGTCCCGTCCATACAGATTTATCAGGTGTCCATAATGCCCAATGAAACAATTTTCAAAATTTTGAATTTTGAAAAAAAAAATTTTTTCGCAAATTTTTGAGTGTCCATTTTCTTTCAGTTGTCCATATTACCCAACCCCCCTCTAATTTTTTCAAAAACCGGAGAGTTTTCCTAGAATTTTCTCAAAAACCTAAGAATTATCTAGAACTGTCTCGAAAACCCAAGTTTTTTCTGGAATTTTCTAGAAAACTGAAGAATTTCTTCGAACGTGCTCGGACACCCTAGAATTTCCTCGAATTTTGTTTGAAAACTCTAAATATCCTTGTAATTTTTTCGAAAACTGGAGAATTTTTAGGAATTTTCTCGAAAACCGGAGAATTTTCTCGAAAATCGGAAATAATTCTCGAAAACTTCATAGGAAACATGAGAAGATCTACCGGAAAAAATGAACACGAACAGAATAAGAAACAAAAACTGTGGGGCCCCTTCCAAGCCCCACTTTTATATGTCACCCTGGTTTCCTGCCATTCCCGCAGTTACCGACATAGCTATGGTCGGGATAAANACTTGAATGCCAAGGGTGAAATCAACAAAATTAATCTCCTGTTTTTCCAAGTCATTTTTTGTTTTTCGAGGTTATGTTTAATGAAACCAAGGCTTAGGTATATCCCAAAATCAACGAATTTTAAATTTTATCTGTAAAATAAAAACGTCGAAATACTTTTTATTTACAGATTTTCAATGGTCCAATTTCTTCATCGAATTGGCTAGGAACAGTTCGAAAATAAAGCATGGATAATCAGCGTCTTTCGAACAATATTCTACAAGTAATTGCTTTTTTTCGATATTCTTAGGAATGAATAATGGAAATGGCTCAAACTTCCAGAAGAATATTTTTAGGCATCCAATTAAATTGTGGTGAAATCCTGAAAGGGGAAAAATTCGTTACAATTCAGAAACGATCATTTTTAGAGTGACAAATATATTATTATTGAATTAGTTAAATAAACAGGTAGAGTGACAGAAGCCATTTGATAGATTACATACGACTGTTACTCTCCATGTATATTTCCCCTATTTTCATTTCTACCAAATTTCATTGGTAGTAGGCTTCCGAATGGATCCCAATGTATGTTTTGAAAAAATGAAGGCATACGGATTCCCTTTTTTTGAAAATATTAAGGCCAATCGCACTCATTTTCTCCTATTTCTATAAAATAAATTTGCAATTTCATGTAACAATATTCATGTTATATGGCTACCTCAATAATATAGATGCGTTATTTTTTTTTCTCAAAAATTTTGGGTGAATTATTTCATCTCAAGAACTATCAAATGCATAGACCTAAAATTTGATATAGGAATGTTCCTTGACAGTCCTAACTAGAAACCAAAGTTATAAAATGTTTCCCTGACTTTTACCCATGTCATAGTGCGCAAAAGTGAACTCCGAGCAAAAAATACAAAAACTCCGATATCTTGAAAAATTTCAATGGGATGGTACCCATATTTCATTGGATCTAGATAAATGGCATGAAAACGCACATTTGGAAAAAAAAATGAAATCGGACAGATAGTTTTTTTGTCGTTCCAGCCGTAAGGCAGAGATTGACGGACGCGGAGCGAAGCGGAGCCAAAAATATTGTTCGTCATACGGCCAAAAAAAACTTTTCTGACGAATATGATTGCAGCCCTCGCCTTCGGCTCGTGCTGCACACCTCATATTCGCCAGAAAAGTTTTTTTCGGCCTAATGACGAAATATACTATTGAGATATTGACCACAAGATTTCGTTCATTCAGCATCCCAAACTTTTTTACCATGAAACCTAAAGTCATACTAAGTTTCAAGTTTCTATCTCAATTATTTTTCAAGTTTTCGTGTGAACATGCAATTTCAAGGAAAAAATGAAAAAATGAGAATAAAACTACATTGCTCAGGGAGTAATGGTCTTTTTTCAATCCAAGTAGATAGGTATCATCGTGAAGAGTATTTTGAAAAAAGAATCCAATCGGTCCAGGTGATATCGGCAAAAAACTATTTTCGAAGAATCGCTATATCTCAGGAACCGCTCAACCGATCGAGCTGAAATTTAGCATAAATTTGAGTCTCAGTAGTACCAATTAGCAGCCAGAATTTCAGCATGTTTGCCTCAATAATTCTCGAGTTATGGGGATACTTCTGGACATACGAACACACATGTGCACACATATACCTACTCATATGCAGACATTTTTTAAAAACATCATTTCTTCACGTTTCATGACATTTTTAGGTATTTCCACCCAAAATTCAGAAATCTAAAAATCATGATTGCAAAGCTTTCATTCGGAAGCAAAAAAAGTGGTCTTCGAAAATCGCAATTTTCCGACCATACTCAGAACAGTCGACTTTCTATTTTTTTTTAAAGATTTAAAAAATGTTCCTTAAGAATTATTATGAGTAAGTAGTAATTATAGTGTTGGAAAAAATTTTAAATGTCATGAACAGTACAGTAGTAATTTTTAGGCGAGAGACATTTACTTCAGTTTGAGAGGAAAAAGTGAAATTTCAAATTTTACTGTAAATTTAATGAAATTCAACACTTTTAACCAGTATGTGAAGCGGAGAACTTTTCAAGTTACTTGAATTCTCATTTAAACGATGAATATTCTGTACCAAATCACTCTGTATTTTCGATTGATAAACATGCAAATTATAATTACCCAAATCATTTAGGCCACAGGAAAATAGAATGATTCAACTTCCTCAATGGTGTGTTTGCTGGGGTTTCCTTCAAAGTTAATTAGAATCAATAGTGAGAATTATGAGAGATTCTGACCTTTTTTACCTTAAGTATAGAAGAATCTGAATGCAACATAGTGAAAATGATAATCGATTGTTTCACTTTGAACAAATAGTAACAATATTTAAATTAAAAATTTCTGATATGATTAAACAAAAAAAGCTTTGACTCAATATTCCATAACTGCAAATAATAAAAATGATA
The DNA here is from genome assembly GCF_001412515.2 of Diachasma alloeum. NCBI lineage: Eukaryota > Metazoa > Arthropoda > Insecta > Hymenoptera > Braconidae > Diachasma > Diachasma alloeum. The sequence continues at coordinate 12,284 of NW_021680994.1, forward strand.
GAGCAGCAGTCAAACAATCATTTAAAATTTTAATTGTTAATTTGGTGCTGAAAACATTAGGTGATGATATTCTAAGCGTGGAATTATATTGATGATGTGAACAACGGATTAATTAAATTAACGAGTGAACTAATTATAAAAATTTACAAGAGTGTTTACCAGAAATCTACTCTCTGGCTTACATTCGAGATGAAACTGGATTATAATTATGTTCGAACTTTTATGCAGTTTACTCATAGCAATTAGCACACGAGCAAGTCATTTATTGCAATACGAAAAATTAACAAAATTTAAAGCTAATAAATTGGGACATATTATTTCCATCAGTTGCGTTGCTTTTTGTAATTAGAATGATTATGAACAATGAATTGAGAAAAGTAATATTGAATCTGACAGGAAAAAGGGCATAATGAAAGGGGCATCAACACCCCGGCCGCTTGCGGCTAGTGACTTTAAAACGCCAAAAAAGATCAAAATTGCACTTTGTACTCCCTTCCGCAACCTTGATTGCAGATTTTTTGTCTCCTTACCCAAGGTGACCCTTTTTAAAAAGCATACAAAAAAGTCAAAGGAGGGCTCCGATCCGTTCCATCCAAAAATAATTTTTGAAAAATTTTTTTTTCGACAATTTTTCAATTTTTTAATTTTTTGATTTCAAAATTAATCATTCACGGGTAAGCATGAAATAAAAAATGAAAATTCAATAATTTTGAAGTTAGATGATGCAAAAATTGAAAAATTGAGGAAAAAAAAATTTTCAACAATCATTTTTTAATAGAACAGATCGGAGTCCCACTTTGATTTTTTAGTATGTTCTGTAAAAAGGGTCACTTTGGGTAAGGAGAAAAGAAATCTGCAATCAAGGTTGCGGAAGGGAGTACAAAGCGCGATTTTGATCTTTCTTTGCGTTTTTAATGGTCATGGCATTTCTGATGGTTTGAGCGAATTCAAACCATGCTCAATCGAAAGAACGGAAAATTTCCGTCGGAAATATATATCAAAAATTGTAAAAAAAATTACCTCTGGTGACATAAGAAATTTCGCCAAAAACTCAAAAAACAAAAAAATTGACGTAGCGAGTGTAACAAAACTGGAAAAATTCATTTTTTTAAACATTCCCTTCCTATAAATAATTAATTGAAATTGTTTAAACTTTCGGACACCTTATTTTTTTAGGCATGGAATCGATTTCTGGTAAAATTCTGAATATGAATAAATTTGTTACGATTCCGAACAAATGATTTTTATCGTGAAAAATTGATTGTTTATCACTTATTTTTTTAAAATGCTCATAATTTTCAAAAATTTCAATATTTCAATTGTTTTATGAATTCCTTCAAAATTAAATTTTCTAATTTTTTTTCAGACCTTCACATTTTAAATAATAATATCATTACAAAATATCCGGAAACTTAGGGTCAAATGGAGCTAAAATGAAAGCTCTGATATTCGACGACAAAAGTAGAAAAGCATTTCACTGAATAAAAAATAGCCAAAGCACTTGGACATCCTTAAGTTGACTTGTCCTTCACCTGAGTTTGTGAGGAATATTTCAGAATCTAAGGGAAATAGCCAAATTTTTGTAATAACCTTTTTTATAACTCGAATGACAATTGTGGTACGAGGAGCATTTTGAAGCCACATATCTGGAAAACTATGTTTTACCTCGACGTATGGGGCAAAATGGGTTGTACCCAAAATTTTCGTTACGTTTTAGGTATCCCTTAATCTATACAGACTCGCTCAACGACTATCCTTATCAACCGAGGACTTCCAAATTCCACGTGGGTTCGACGTTTCATCCTGGCTTATGGGGATATACACCACTGTTTGACCCTCAGAAACATTTGACCCTTCATCTTTTTTTGACTAATAAAGTTAAAAAAAAAGTTGTCCAAATTGTGCTCGAAATTCGCTTTTACTACCGTTCCACTTTGCCCCGCCGTTCCACTTTGCCCCACCCCGTTCCACTTTGTCCCGGTCTCCCCTAAGAAAACCATATTAAAAGCCTCAACGAAATTAAAATTTTGAAGGTACCAAACCATAGCAATACTTGGCGAATTCGCTCCCATGAAAAATCGTTAGTAAAATAATTAATATTTGAGTGTAGATTCAGGTCATTTCTTCGCAGTAATTCATTGTATATTGATTTTTTAAACAAGTCAACTCATAAAAATACAGGAAAATCAGGATTGATTGTCAAAATCAAAATGAAAATTAATGAAAAATGTTGATGACATGTCAGTCAATAACAGTCATCAAATAGGAAAAAGGAAGTCAAAAATTATTAAAATAAAAATTTTAAAAACAGAGAATCCATTCGGAAGCATATTGCTAATTTTTTAGCAACAATAACTATACTCATTTACTGAAAAATGCAATTGTCCACTTGTTTTATGTTTACCTCGTGTGTTGCGGGGTAATTTGATCGCTCTGAAACCGGATCAGATATCGATGACAAAATCTCCTAAGTTTATTGAGTAAAAAGAGAAAATAAATTTTCAAAAAATCATAACTCCTCCAGTTTTGAATGTTTTTCAATGATTTTTTTTTCAAAATGTTCGTCTGGTGACCAATTTTTAGGAAAAGAATCGACAAGGAGATCTCCATCCCTCACTTTTTCATTTTAGGGGAATTAATTCACATTTTCCTCAGATTTTCAGCAATATGCTTATTTCACCCATTAAAATGCAGTCAACCACTGCGAAGAAATAACTTTAATTGATGCCAAAATCTTCGTCATCTTACTGATGATTTTTGGTGAAAATTTCAGATTTTTAAAAAATGTGGTTTTTGAATTTTGTAGAGTAGGAGATACTTGTAATTGAAAAAAAAACACGTTTTGATGCATAAAATCCGTAAAAAATAATGGAATACCACGAGTGACGGCTCATTTTGAAGGTTTTTCCAGGTACATTTTATGTGCAGAACGGCAATTTGATATCTTCAAACCCGAATTAGATATTGATGAAAACTTGAAAAAAAATCACCAAAAATATGCATCTGAAAAAAACAAAAACAAAAAAACGAAAAATTTTCAAAAAATCATAACTTCCTTAATTCGCGATCGCAACGTAGATATGGGAGCCACCAAGTGGTCTCTAAACTAACTACTCTTGGGGGGCAATCAATGAGATCCCTCGGAGGGAACCAATGATGGAGCTCAACAAATGAGATCAAAGAGAACCCAGTGATCTCATTAATAGCCCGCCAAGAGTAGTTAGTGGAGACCACTTTATGGCTCCCACATCTACGTCGATCGCGGATTTTCAATATTTTTTTTCAAAATGTTCGTTTTGAGACCAACTTTCAGGAAAAAAAATTGGCGAGAAAATCCGGGACATCGACTTTTTCGGCCTTGCGTTTTGACGTGGATCTGCTCATCAGTGTGGTCTATATTTCATATGAATGCGTACGATGAAGTCGACTTATTGCATGGCGTCAAAGGAAGATTATTATTTCTGTACAAAAAACAATTTTTTAGAGAACATCTCTAGGGCATTCAGCTCCTAGAATCGAATCAGGTATTGGGGCATTGAATTTGATAAGAATTTAATGAATAAACAGTTCATTCTTGTGAAAATTAAATGAGGAACTATCTCATCCTCATTCAGAAAAAAAGGACAGTAAATTCCTTTATCATAGTGTATTTGCCATTTGACCTTCAGATAAAAGTTTTATCATCTCGAATGTTTCTTCTACTTACGTGAATCACGTAAAGATACGTTGATGACAAGAGAAAGAAAGTTATAATAATTTTCTCACCCTCAAAAATGCGGAGGTAATCTTAGAAAGACTATTTAAAAATCAATTTCTATTTTCAATATGTTTTTCATCACTCTCTGCAAAAAGAAAACATTTTCTCCCAGAAAATTATGAACAATCAGATTAAATACTTAAAAGGAGTTTTCACCCACTTGTCACAAGATTATTTTCGGATTTGTATAAAAAATAGTATTTCAGGTGCCTCAATAATTCTTAGCAGTGCTTTTTATGAAAATACGTGATCCGTACCAATTCATCTCATCATATTTGACATTTTGTTTCATTGTAAAACAGGCCGAAGCTCTTGGGTCATAATAGGATAGGAAACGAGAGGTGCAGTGGCACCAGATATAGAGAGTGGTAAACTCGCAGGTTGCTGAGAGTTTGGTTGCTGTTGATTGGCAGACTGTGGTCCAGACCCACTCATTGTTATCGTTTGCTGAGCCATTGTAACGATTGGCGGTGGTATCGAGACAGGCGCCATTGATACAGCAGCAATTGAAACTGGAGTGACTGTTGCTATGCTAACTGGAACAGTGGCAACACTCGCTGTCACTGTTCTCAGAGTACCCGCTGCAACTGCTGCATTTACCATTTGCTGAGGTGTTGGTGCTTGCGATGGAGGTACTGTGTTCGTTATCGTTACTGCTGGTACTGTTACAGCTGTCACATTTGCGGTCCGTTTTCCCGACATTCGAAGTTGGGCATTTTGATCAAGAAGGAATTCATTTGTTGCTGTTAAATCGCTCACCTGTAATTTGTTTTTTAAATAATAAGAAAATTTCAAATTTTTGTATATATGTATATTCACATAAAAGATTATGTATAGTCAGATAATAGTCATAACATTTCACACATTTTAAGCCCAAAAACGTGAATATCTCGGAAATTAGATTAGACAAAGTGAGGTGTTTTCATATGATCGTACACATATTTTGACCAACAATTTTTTTCTACGGTCTTCGAGTCCTTTTTCGAGTCCCATTCAGCACTCTGTCCAACCCTATGCATGCGACTGTGGATTTTACACTGTACGGGATTTGCTCTCAGATAGAACATAGGAGTAGCATAGGAAACCCCAGTACAGGCGGTTACTCTATTAGCAATCCCCCGCTTACCGGAACCTCACGTTGAAAAAATTGATTCCACTTGGGATCGAACTCGTAACCTTTCGCACACTTGACTTGCGTCTAGCGGTGTTAGACTCTGGCCCACTCGGCCACCGCCGTCGATTTGACCAACAATTGACAATTGAAAAGTCGGCGGAATAATTTTAAAACATTTGCCATGATGAATGTGGGAGATTTGTCAAGATTCCAAAATATTTCACTTAACAACACTCTACATCTTAGGGGAATAAATCTTTTTCCATTAGAACAAATAGAAGCAGTACCTAAAGACAATAGAGAGAATTTGATTTTTAATTAGAAATAATGGCGTTTTAAAATTTTCATCTCAATACCTTTGCCAATTGCATACTTCGCTTGTTTCATACTTATGACAATGCTTGCTACATTGATAATTATAGGTGAGTACGCGTAAATGAATTGTCAGTCGCAATGTTTTGTTTACCTGTTTCTTTAACTCGTCAATTTTTTTGCGTAACAATGAATTTTCGTCTTCGAGAACAATAGCCCTGGCTTCATTCCTCGCAATAACAGGATAATAGTATCCAGGTGTAACCTGCTGTGTAGTATGCTGTCCAAGTAATGGTGAAGCTTCAAAATGAACAACAGTTTCACTGGAGACTAGTCTCCTCTTTGGCTCGAGTGGACCCATGTAATCGCCAGATTGTAGTGATGCATTATACCCATTACTTTGAACCATCGTATGCTGATCCTCCATTTGCCAGTGATACCTGAAAATAAACGTAATTTTATTTTAGATTAATTACAGTCAGGGTTGTGCATGGACATCGAAAAAGGAACGTGCTCAGTGCAATATTATGCAATAGATTGTCTATTCGTAGGCAGATAGAACGAATACTCGCATGTTTATGCAAACAATTACTGGGAGTCTGGAGAGAATTAATGAGGAGCGTTAATTAGAATTACTCCTTATTAACTCGCGAATTAGACTCCAGTATTTTCACATCGAACTTTTTCTGCTGTCATTGCCATTTTACAAAAACCAAAAGTTTCTTTCATTTGCATGACCTACACGGTGAGAAAAATATTAGAATTCTAATAGTGAAATTCTGAGAGAAATGCTAATATTGCCCCATATTTACAAAATATTGCAAGGCGTAAGAAATATCACATAGCACATGAAAATTTGATACGCTAATACAAAAAATGCCGTTACCGATACTTTAAAAAAATTTTTAAAAATAGGAGAGCCTCAAAAGTTTCTATTCAAGGGAAAATTTTCTAATGATATAATTTTTTCGAACAAAAAAAAAGTTTTTCCTCAATTTCTTGGTGCCTGGAATGTAGGGAAGGGGATGATACTAATACTTATGCAGTTAGAATGTTTAAGTAAATGTTAGTAAATTAAGGAGGTTCCAAAGTTACCCTGAGGGGTACGAATTAGTGATGAAGCAATTTTTTGAAACAAAGAAAAATTGCTTCCCCCCATTTTCTGGAGCTAGGGAATCGGGAGAGGGGGGTTGGGACCAATACGGATACAGCTAAAATTTTCAAGCAACTTTTAAAATATTGGGGAATTTGAAAATAACCCTGAGTGGTAGGAATTAACGATGAAATTAGAAAAGAAATATTGTTTTCCTCAATATTGTGGTCCTTGGGGCGCGGAGGAGGAGGGGTAGGTGATACCAATATTCATACAGTTAGAAATTTTAAAGTTGAAAAAATTGAGGAGGTTCGAAAGTTACCCTGAAGGCTACGAATTAACGATGACCCAAACTTTTGATACAAAAAAATGTTCTTGCGAACATCGACGAGCTCCTACGACGGCTCCCCACCCTGACCAACGTAGTGATGGACGAGCATACAAATAATTCTGGAGCAGTACAGCAAAAATTCAGTATTGGCATAGTAAAATTTCTTTAGCCGTCTGATATTAAATGTAGGGGCACTATCAATTTTTCTGAGAATCAATGAGGAACTACAAGGACCTACAAATTTTCATGTGCCGCCGGAGAATTTTTCTCCTGCCATAGCAGAACTTTTCTGATGGTTTCTTTCGAAAATGCATGGGGGCATACGAATAATTCTCACGCGAATTCAGAATTTTGCCGGTGCTCCCCTAGAATAACTCCAGTCGAAGTCAGTTGTGCCCCGTTTCTAGTGTTCAGCACATGAATTTCTCTCGTTTTTTCTCCGTGTAATACTGCAAATGATACTCACTTCCTGTCCTCCTCGAATTGCCTATTATCGCCACCACCATTGATATTGTAATTATGCTGAGGCCTCGGTTGATTCATATGCTGCTGTGTAATATGATTGTGCTGAGGTTCCTCTTTCTTATGGTGTCGAAATTTGCAATTCACCCTCTGGCAACTTCCCTTTACGAAGTCCTTGCATACTGGTAACTCAGCCTTATCGGAGTTATTTTTTAAACGAACTACAATGTGAGGCGGCAGTTCCCCTGTTGCTCGGAAATGCTTCTCTTCACCTTCAGTGCAGTGAATGAATTTGCAGCCAAGCCAATTACATATTCCATTTTGAAAATCATGACAAAATGTATATTCCTCAATTACACTATTTTCGGAACGTTCGTGCAAATATTTACAACGTTTTCCACGATGACAAACATTTCGAAGGAAATCTCGACAAATGCGTTTTGGTGATGAGTCTCCATTCAATGAACCACCTACCATTTTATTACTACCCTCTTCTGCCTTTCTCTTCATCAGTGTAGCATTCCGGGGTACTTTTGTTTTCAGAATTGGAATGGCTAAGATTTAATCCATTTCCCCATGAGAACACAGCCGATGGATTTAAGTCTGAAACCAAAATAAAAACAGTAAATCCAATGTACTGAAAGTTGTTGATGAGATGACAGTCTTAGGCAGTATTGAATTCGTGGAATGAATGAGAATTGCAACCAGGTAAGCAACAAAATATGGTTGTGTAAGATGACGAACATGTGGAATGAAACTCGTATTGAGTGACGAGGTGTCAAGGACAATTAAGTATGTACGTAGATAGCAGTGTGAGATAAGTCTTTATTCAGATGATAAATAAAATTGGAATTAAATTTTAATAATGCTGCTCTTCATGGAATGTTTGAGTTTTTTTTCTCCTCTTGAGAGGGATATAACCAAAGAGGAGTAAGAAGACGATGCTGATCTTTTTTTCACACGACTACCAGGTACTCATTACATTTCATTGGAAAAAGGGAAAGAGAGATAATGAACGCGGATAATGAATTCAATGTGCATAACAAAACCATCGGTCAAGACCCGATTTCGCACTCATTGAATCTCTCGCTGTGAAAACGTAAAATCACATTTTTTTGATTTAGCAATAGGACATCCAAAGAACCTATTTTGGCGGAAAAGATTTGTTCGTACACAGAGAAAAAAAATCATGAAATTGATCAATTCATCATGGTTAAATTTATCCTTCGAAAAATGATAAACTCAAGCATCATATCGAATTATTTTTATAGAAAAAATTCTAGAAATGATCCGTATTATTATTATTTTCATCTGAAATTCTTCCGATAAATTCCATGTTTCTTTTTACTAGATTCTAGAAACTTCGATTCTAAACTTGCATTTTTTGAAATATTTTTCTTTCTAAGGAGAATTCGCGTGAGTTGTGCGAAAAGGTCGTATAAACTTTTTTTTTTGGTTTTCCCGAAAATTTGGGTGAAAAGGTCGTATAAACACTTTCCCTGGGGCAGCCCCCTGTTACACAGTGTTTTCAGTGTCCCTCATATTGAAGCCATTACAGATGGCGCGGAGAGTCATCTGACGGCTCCCCACTTTTCATAATTATCCCCCACTCTTTGACGGTTTTCGCGCTTTCGGAACCGTGAAGAAATGGAATTTGTTGGGATTAGACTGATAACCTGATGTGCAATTAGCGACTGCACAAGTAGGCATAATTATGTCAGTTTAATCTCACTTTCAAACCATACAATACGAGTTATTCCGGCGTTTCCTTTAAAACAGAGCAGAGAAATGGCGGCAGTTGGGAGAATGGAGGGGGTCAGTCAGGTGTAATCCAGCGCCGCGTTGTGGCCGTCAGAAACAGCCTCGATAATGCGGACACGCGTATTGTATAGGGGCATTGGATTTAGTGTCAGGGGGCTGCCCTGGGGATATGAAATCTCCACGTTTCAGATGATTCTGAGTCATCTGCGCCTAACTTTTTGAGACAAATTTTTTGCTCTGCCTAGAGTAAATTCGAAGATTGTCCAAATTTGGGCCAAAAGATTGTATAATCACTTCCTGAGAGAGTACAAAATCTCCAAGTTTCAGATGAGTCTGACTCATTTTTATTATTTTTTTTTATGCTTATTTTATATCGCTTCGAGTCTGATGAGACTATATGGCGATTGATCAAGACTTTAAAAATGGTTAGATCTCACCATTCTACCCGGCCAGGAATCGAACCTGGAACCTATCCGTTGTGAGGCAACGGCCTTAACCACTACGCCAGGCCACCGGGCAGGACTCATTTTTATGTAACTTTTTGAGACAATTTTTTTTGGTTTACTCACAGGGAATTGAGAATTTTTTTTACGAAACTAAAAGGGTGTATTCCCGTTTTTTGAGGGATTAATAAATATTCATGCTTAGATGATTCTGAATTTTTTTGAGAGCAGTTTTTGAGTTAATCTGGAATGAATGATTAACACAAAATTGTATTGTGAATGATTTCGCCAATAATTGATCCGGTTTCGTTCCTTGAAAATTTTAATTTTGTAGAGACTTTCCCGATGGTTTTTTCTACTATCAAAAGAGCTTTGAAAAACTCCCCATTCNGAAAAGGTCGTATAAACTTTTTTTTTTGGTTTTCCCGAAAATTTGGGTGAAAAGGTCGTATAAACACTTTCCCTGGGGCAGCCCCCTGTTACACAGTGTTTTCAGTGTCCCTCATATTGAAGCCATTACAGATGGCGCGGAGAGTCATCTGACGGCTCCCCACTTTTCATAATTATCCCCCACTCTTTGACGGTTTTCGCGCTTTCGGAACCGTGAAGAAATGGAATTTGTTGGGATTAGACTGATAACCTGATGTGCAATTAGCGACTGCACAAGTAGGCATAATTATGTCAGTTTAATCTCACTTTCAAACCATACAATACGAGTTATTCCGGCGTTTCCTTTAAAACAGAGCAGAGAAATGGCGGCAGTTGGGAGAATGGAGGGGGTCAGTCAGGTGTAATCCAGCGCCGCGTTGTGGCCGTCAGAAACAGCCTCGATAATGCGGACACGCGTATTGTATAGAGGCATTGGATTTAGTGTCAGGGGGCTGCCCTGGGGATATGAAATCTCCACGTTTCAGATGATTCTGAGTCATCTGCGCCTAACTTTTTGAGACAAATTTTTTGCTCTGCCTAGAGTAAATTCGAAGATTGTCCAAATTTGGGCCAAAAGATTGTATAATCACTTCCTGAGAGAGTACAAAATCTCCAAGTTTCAGATGAGTCTGACTCATTTTTATTATTTTTTTTTATGCTTATTTTATATCGCTTCGAGTCTGATGAGACTATATGGCGATTGATCAAGACTTTAAAAATGGTTAGATCTCACCATTCTACCCGGCCAGGAATCGAACCTGGAACCTATCCGTTGTGAGGCAACGGCCTTAACCACTACGCCAGGCCACCGGGCAGGACTCATTTTTATGTAACTTTTTGAGACAATTTTTTTTGGTTTACTCACAGGGAATTGAGAATTTTTTTTACGAAACTAAAAGGGTGTATTCCCGTTTTTTGAGGGATTAATAAATATTCATGCTTAGATGATTCTGAATTTTTTTGAGAGCAGTTTTTGAGTTAATCTGGAATGAATGATTAACACAAAATTGTATTGTGAATGATTTCGCCAATAATTGATCCGGTTTCGTTCCTTGAAAATTTTAATTTTGTAGAGACTTTCCCGATGGTTTTTTCTACTATCAAAAGAGCTTTGAAAAACTCCCCATTCTCGTCGGAAAAGTCAATTTCTTTGATTTTCGACTTTTTGTCGTCTTTTTGTTGAAATTCTGGGTGTCAGAAGAAATGATAAGACAATTTTTGAGTCTTAAATATGTATCATTGGCGAAAATTTCCCGTTCTTTCGATTAAGCATGGTTTAAAGTTGTTCACAGCACCACCTTTCCCCATCTGGATTGCAGATTTTTCATTTTTTTTGTGGAACTGACTTTTTGACTATCAGAGAGCGAGCTAAATTTTTGCTGAAGAATTTCTATATTAAAGTATTGACCAACAATCAACTTCAGTTTCATAATGTTCTTAATCAGTTTATAAGGAACAGTCCTCTAATAAAAAAACGTCAAAATAGACTATTGGTCCAATGTGCCAGAGAGATAAAACCCTTCATAGATCAAATAGATTGTAAAACACATTTCAACATTTATGGCCACAGTTACAAGGATGTTTTCACTGAGAGTTTGATTCTGGGGTTGAGAAGAACATGAAAGAAGTTGGGAATCCCAGAATTCTTGATGAAATGATAAGAGAAAAAGAAGGGGAAATATATGAAATTTGTACGGATGGAAGTAAAGTCATGGGTGCCAACTGTGTTGGTGCTGCGTGTTATTGTTCAACCATCGTAGTACTAAGAGTATAAATGCTAGATCATCAGTATACACTGCAGAATGTCTGGCGCTCAATGAAGCTATGGATCTTGCTGTGCAGAATATTCATAAAGACATATATATTTTCACTGATAGTCTAAGTGCCCTTCAAGCTCTCCATCACCCTCAGCTGAAGATTAAAGATAATGATTATCTGTTAAAAATTCGAAAGAAATATAATGACTACAAGACCATTGCATCGTCATCAAGAGAACTAAAATTCTTCTGGGTACCTTCGCACGTTGGCATCCCAGGGAACGAAGAAGCTAATAGATTGGCTAAAACAGCGACGGAATCAATACGAGCAGAAATTTGCAGCATCCCCTTCACTGACTTTCAAGAAGAGCTCAAAAGATCATCAAAAAAAAACCTTGAAACAAGTGAGAGAACAAGGAGCCGCAAAGGGCCTGGTTTCATAATTATGAAAAACTTCGACGAGACACAATAGTATGGGTAAACAGAGTAAGAGCTAATCATTACAGTCTGAGATCGTCTCTAGCCAGAATTGGGATGGTGGAAGATTCTGAATGTGAATGTGGGTATCCAGAGCAGGACGTCGACCATATTGCTTGGCAGTGCCCCAGGTTCGATGAACAGAGGACAAAAATGATAGATAAAATTAAGAAATATTGTAAATTCCCTACTATGATGAGTCATATTGTTTACATCTTGAATCCTATCGTCATTAATTCTATTGATAAATTCTTTAAAGAATGTAATTTGAAAATTTAAGTAGTTTTGATATGTGAAATAATGTATTTTTGTATGCAATATATATATATATAATTTTTTTTTCCTGTATATATATGTAACACTTTGCCTTTTGGCTCAGGCTAATAAACCTTCTATGAGGTTTCTAATTGCTGAATAAAAAAAAAACTGACTTTTTGTTTCGGAAAGTATTTAAAAATTAAGGTGGGATTCCACTCTATTCTATCTAAACATTATTTCTGCTGTTTTTCCTTTTTTTGATTTTTTTCATTAATTAAAAATGTTTTTTGTTTTCCATCGAAAACTGTTTTTTTTGCGAAGAAATAGAAAAAAGAAAATTTTACTGGAAAAGTATGTATAAGATCCCTGGGCTCGAATTTTTAAAAAGTCTCCTAATCGTTTTCAAGCAGACCAAAAACTATGTTCCGACAAATTAGGTTCAAATGACCCAGACATATCTGAAACGTGGAAATTTATTATTCCCTAGGAAAGTGTTTATACGACTTTTTTATCCGTATTTTCAAAAAATGGACAAATTCCCCATAAAAAGAATGAAAAAAAGTGTCTTGAAAAATTGGGCTCAGATGACTCAGAATCATCAAAAACGTGGTGATTTCATATTCCCTGGGAAAGTGTTCATACCACCTTTTGGCCCAAATTTTCAGTGAAAAAAAAATTACGGGTAAAAAAATAAAAAAATTTGTCTCGTAAAATTGAGCTCAGATGACTCAGCATAATCTAAAACGTGGAGATTTCGTATTCCCTGGGAAAGTGTTTATACGACCTTTTGGCGCAAATTTTCGGGAAAACGAAAAAAAATGTTTATACGACCTTTTGGCAGAACTCACGCGAATTGTCCACTTTAGGGGATAGTGAATCTGCACGTTTCAGATGATGCTGAATCGTCTCAGCCCAACCTTTTATAACACAAATTTTTTCCCATTTTTTCAAAGGTTCAATTCAAAATTTCCAAAATGCCTTTCATTTTGAAAATCTGCTAATGAGGGGAACTTAATCCCCCAATTCGATAGATTTCAGAATATTTTTGCCTTGAAACCATCATTTTTTGGTTGATTAATTTCATTTATTTATTTTCTGAAATTAATTTTTTTTTCTAGATTTTAGCCGGATGCAAGTTCTAAACTGCAGATTCTAGAATCTAGAAAAAAAATCTTGAATTTACTTTTTCTTTTCTCTGTGTATCATAATTGAGAAACTTTCTTAGTCGCTTTATAATCTGCCCAGAATTTTGGTTGTGCCTCAAGTGAATTATTTTCCACTGCTATTTTATTTCATGCTGACGAGGTAGAATAAGAATGCCGCACGAACATGAATGGTTGGAATCATTAAACGTCATAATTTTTTCCGATGATGGAGATCCAACCGGGGACCTTACAATTACTAATCCTATGCCCTAACTACTAGAATACATCACGCTATGATTATCATGTGGGCTGTTTTGCCTATATGATTTGTTGACTTCGAAATTATTCATGATCTCGCGGATTTGCGCATATATTCTAAGAGGCAAAATTTATTTAGTTAAAATACTATCCATTTCATTATCTGAGCCCGCCTCCAGATTTTGGAGTTCGATTTATTAGATCAAAACTTGGTCAGGTTCTCATCAGAAATCACCTGATCAGTCGAATCTCATAAAAACTGGATCAAGTTCTGATCGTTCTTCATATGGACCTGAAGCAATTTTCACTCAGGTTGGGGGACTTTCTTCCTCTATTTCACTTCGAAAGTGACAGATTGAGATTAGGCTATGCGATTTTTTATTTTCATTTGGATGGAATTTTCTTTCTAGTTTTTCTACCTGTGGACCAAGTATTGATGATGATCATTCTTTCGATACTGACTATGTCCTCTTTATGTATTTTTTACACGAAAAACCTCACTATCATGTGTTCTACTGTCCCGAGTGGAAATTGCTTCAGGCCCACCTGAAGCACGATCAGAACTTGATGAGGTTTTTGTAAGGTTTGACTGATCCAGTGATTCCTGATGAGAACCTGACCCAGTTCTGATCCAGCAGATCGGATCCGAAGAACTACAGGCGGCTTCAAATCGAATTCTGATCAGGTAGACATGATCAGATGATACCTGATGAGAACCTGACCAAGTTCTGATTCAGCAGATTGGACCCGAAAAACTACAGGCGGGTTCACATCGAGTTCTGATCAGGTAGACATGATCAGATGATACCTGATGAGAACCTGACCAAGTTCTGATTCAGCAGATTGGACCCGAAAAACTACAGGCGGGTTCACATCGAGTTCTGATCAGGTAGACATGATCAGATGATACCTGATGAGAACCTGACCAAGTTCTGATTCAGCAGATTGGACCCGAAAAACTACAGGCGGGTTCACATCGAGTTCTGATCAGGTAGACATGATCAGATGATACCTGATGAGAACCTGACCAAGTTCTGATTCAGCAGATTGGACCCGAAAAACTACAGGCGGGTTCACATCGAGTTCTGATCAGGTAGACATGATCAGATGATGCCTGATGAGAACCTGACCAAGTTTTGAACCAGTAGATCGGATCCGAAAAACTGCAGGATGATTCAGCTCTGATCAGGTAGGCACGATCATCAAGGTCTGATCAGGTAGGCACGATCTCACCCTGAGGTCGGCTGCCTGACCCCAATTTGATCAAATTCGGATTTGATGTCTTTGATCGGCATTTGAACGGGGTCCATTGAAGAGAAAATGATCAGATTCAGATCCGGTCCACCTGACATTAATTTTACTAAGTTTGTCGGATAATTTAATTCATTATTATTTCACTATTCACATTAAGTTTTATCAACCATAATCGATAATTATTTTCAATCTTTAAAAAGGATCATTATACTATAATTGAAATAAATTAAATTAAGTTAATTTAATGAATTTAATTTAATTAATCAATTTAATTAACAGCCAGCCCTTCTCAAATGTATAGAAGGGAGGGATGATGATCCCGTAAATACGTATTAGAGGAGCATCAAACTTACACGTAAATGATCTTGAGAAAAAAAATCACCAAATGTCTATTTATTCATTAGTGTTATTGTTATTATCATTATTATTATTCATTAATAAAATAAGGCCCGGTTGTACCACCCCCTGTTAAAGTTACCAGCCAGTAAACTTCTGGTAAATCTTCGATAAATTTTATTCGGATGTTACTGGAGGTTTATCGAGAGTCTACTTAACAGAGATTTATCCCCCCGGTAAATGTTTGTTAAGTAATCCTCAATTAGTTTGCAATGATTTTACTTTTTAAACTTTGAAAGGTTTGAGTTTGATTTTTCATTTTAAACTTTTAGGAAACATTTTAAAAATCTGAAAAAAATTGAAAAGTCTGCTTTTGGAACAGAATTGATAAAATAATTAAATAATTGCAATATTTGAAAATTAGGGGAGAGTGGGGCGAAGTGAAACGACCCGGCAAAGTAAAACGAGGGGTAGAATGAAACGCGGAGGAAAGTGAAACGGTAGCGAATTTCATTCTTAAGGGTCAAAGAGTTTTGAGGGTCAAATGAGAGTGATCAGGAGGATCGAAAGTTCTTAAAGATCAAGTGGGAGAGACAAGTACAGTAATCAGAAGAGTCGAATAGAAGAAAAAGGGGCAGAGATCACTCTACCTGTTTCTGCCATAAGACCCTGAGAAAGTTGCAGCCATCTGATTCCTTCCACTGTTCCTCAAAACTGTTCGACCCTTCGTTATTTTTTTTTTTGGTAAGGCGATAGAGGGGTAAAAGGGACCGTGTGGGTAAAATGGACCACAAACTGTTTTTTATTTAAGGGGAGGTTACTATGAGTTTTAAAAGTCACGGAATATTGCAGTGAGATTTATCGTACATTGAAGATCGATTATATATCTTGAAAAACGAAGAATCAGTGCAAAAAAAGATTGTTTATTGTATGTTTGCCCCCCAGGCGCTTGAAATCTAAAAAAATAATCCAGTGTACTCAATTTCAGAGCTACGAGGGTCTTTTTTTTCTCAAATTTTTTTCAAATATGTGTAGAACAATAATTACGAGGTACTTGTTTCAAATTCAACTCCTAAGGGGTCAATTCCGTGACTTTTTAAATTTAAAAAATCAATATTCCTGAAAAATAACCAGGAAAATAATCCTGAAAATAATTACAGTATTTTGGATTTGAGGAAAAAATTTAGAAGTATTCATTCTCCGGGCTGTTTTACTTGAATATTGCAATTTTTTATTCGGAAAAGAACGAAATTGGTTTTTTAGAAAGTGGTTATTTTCGAATTTCGAAAAAGTATCTCGTAATTGTTATTCTACAGATCTTTTGAAAATTTTTGAAAACTAGATTTTGAGATTTTCAATTATCAAGTTTGTCTATTGAAGTAGCTCCACCCTCACGATAAATTTGAAAATCATTAAAAACTACAAGGAATTCCCAGGAAATTCGATTCGATTCGGAAGCGTATTTTTTTCTCAATTTAATGGCCGTTTGGATTTTTTAGTGAAAAAATGGTGGAAAATCAGGATTTAAACCAGTGCAGGGCTGTTAGTAATTGTTGGATTTTTGGGGATTTCCCCAAGTACAAAATTCACTCTTTCTCTCCTAGTTTTCATATCTTTCGTTTCTGGAAAGACGTTTTATGGTTTTATTGCAGTAGGGCCGGGGAATAAGAAAAGGGAAATGTCCATGCCGAAACTGGTAGTTTACGGACAAGCTTATGTTTATTACTGCCTATCCCTCAGCAACATTTGGCGACCAGAAGTGGTCAAGGGAGAAGGAAAAACCCCTTTTAGGGGGGGTGGAAATGTTGTTGCCCCAAAGGTCCTAAAATAAGGCCCAAGTAGTTTAGTTGTCAGTTAGTCTCTCTTGAGTACCCGTAGAGCAACGTACCTCCTGGTTAAAGTAGAGTCAGAAATTATTCATGAGAATAAAGGATATAAGTGAAAATACAAATAGAAGTGTTCATTATTTTTGATCCCATAATCCAATAGTAATCATAGGGTCCCCGGTTCGATCCCCAGCATCGGTAAAAAAATAATAAGCTTTTTCAGAGGTTATAACAGTAAAGATTCATTAAGAGAGGCGGCCTACGGTGAAATAATTGAATTATGTTTTGTTTTGGATTAATTATCATTGATAATTGTTATTGATACTGACAGATAGGTCATCCGTTTTCATACAGTTGACTTGATCAAGTTCGGATCCATTCGTCCTGATCAAATCCGGATTGGTTAGAGGCGTAACATGTCTGATCAAGACCGGATCCGTCAACTTGATCAATACCTGATCAGTGGTCAGGTCTAACCTGATCCAAACTTGATTAAGACCTGGCCGGAATTTCTACTCGGGGTTATCCGGAATATAACAAACAACTCACAGCGAATATTTTCATGAACGCAGGGCATGCGCGCTAGTGCCAAAGTGTTAGAGTTTACACTTGTTAATTGACTCATACATTAATTTGTTCATAATATTTTCTGTTTGATAAACAAAAATGAAATGAGTTGAAAATGTTATTAAATGTGTTTGGGATAAGGAACGGTTCCAGGTTTTTTGTTGTTCCAAAAAACAATTAATATATATATATATATATAAAGAACGTGAAATCATTCAATAAGGTGGTGAATACAAAAATTCACAACTATTTCATTCATCCCTCCCCCCCATTTCATATTGCCCGGCCATTTCATTTTGCCCCGGTCTGCCCTATATGGTTGAAATTGATCTTTCATTCACTCGAATAGTCACAATAGATAATAGATGAGAAAAAAAAAATACACTGAATTATTTGTTCTTCGCCATGTTTGTGGAATGAGGCAATAGTCACGCGGTCATCCGAACTTGGTATTTATCCTGACAAACCAGAGAAATTAAAATAAGTACTACAATAATCTTGCAAGGGAAATGATGAACATGAAAAATTGATTGAACCGTTGCTTTATACTTTTATTCAGTTTTTATTTTCCGTTATTTTTGTATCCATAATGACTGTGGCACACGAGTATATTATATCAACAATGGTATTTACATGAATTCTCTATAGTAATACAATTTATGATTTTTTTTCGATTTCACGAAGGTTTTTGACACTTGGAAAGTGAGATATTCTCTCCAACTTTTCATTCCTTATTAGTAGTCCCTTTTTCATTCCACCTTTGTGGATGTAGAATAAAAAAGGCAATGCACGGCAACAAGTTGATAAATACATTGATCTCGAAAAAAAGGCACTCTATGTAAACGAATCAATTTTGAAGAAAATACGATAATTCGTGATTCCATATTTTTCTATTCTCGTGTATTAATTTCCTATTCAATTTATTTCATTTTTATATTTTTGGATTAACATTTTTTGTTCCGTATAAAAAAGAAGCGATGGAAAAACAATGAAAAAAGAAATACCATAGGCCGTTGCAAGTTTATGCGATTGGTCGTTGAATAAAAGCTAAAAATTTTAGAATTAATTCAATTTTCAATCGTAATGACGATTTCTCTATTTTCGAATATTAAGTGAATGGCAGAGTAACAAAATGGTCTTTTTCAACAGTAAAAAAATTATAAATCCAACCGGCAGATCTTATCGAACTTAAACATTTTGTTACTTTTCTTCTGTAATTTTCAATAGATTAATTGTTACCTAAACATATCGAAAAACATATGAATATCATTAAAAATCAATCAATCGAACTTTAACCTTGGATGGAAAATTAAATTCATCTAGTATTTGTAATATTACAGAACGACACGAGTATACACATACGCAATTGGCCATTTTGTAATATAGAATAAATAAAAACAAACTGACATCCAACAGTTGTGCACCCATGAACATGAAAGTCTATCGTATTAAAAGCTCTTCATCGTTCAAATGAAATAACTTGTTATAAGAAAAATAATAGATATATAATTGAACATTGGCAGCTCATTGAGTTTTTGTAGCAACCGTCATATTATCTACTCTCGATTGCGCTATTCTTTTCAAATTCTAAGAACTTGTCCACCAAACAAATCCATCATTTTAATGTCCCGATTTACAATATATAGTAATGGTATTATATACAATTTACAATCACACTTCAAATCGTCTACATTTTTCTCTTCGTTTAAGACAAAAAGGAAAACACTAATCTCATTATTTCAAATCCATAATAAAACCTGGATCGATATTTATCCCTTCGAACGACTTTACTCGTTATTTACATTCGTAATCTAAATAGTTCTTCCATTAAAACATCTTCTCGAGTAACATCCAACCGAAAGCAATGGCAATTGGTGCAAAGTATTGAATTGGCACACTGTAGCTTGCACTTAATAAATCACCACAATGTGTTGTGAACGTATTCAACTGCTTTGTCAGTGCTGATTTCTCCATGTTGCAGACATTGAATTTTTCTTTGAGAATAACAAGCTCCTCATTGACCTCCTGCAGCCTCGAGTTTTCGTTCTTGACACGGTAGTAAAGTTGTTTGAGTTTTTCGATCACTTGTTCGTTTGGCTCTCGAATCAACCAGTCTCGCAGTTCATTCAACTCGCAATTAACAAGGTGCTGAGCTTCCAAGTCGTCATCACCTTTTAGAGACTCTAGTGTTGCAATGAATGTTTGAAGAATATGAGCTCGATTATGATTACACTGAGAAAAGCTCTCACTCTTGGTCAAAGGTTTTAGTGTCTTGACATAATCACCCTCGAGATGCTCACCCTCCTGCTCATCAAGTTCCAGGTCATTTTCTTTCTCCTCGAGATCATCTCCTTTCTCCTCCTCCTTCCCATCTATAGCAGTTGTTGAGGATATAGATGCATTTGGAGAGTCCGCAGAGTCTGATGAATCATCACCCTGAACCACATTTTCCTCCTCAGGGTCGTAATGTACCTCCAGCTGATCTCCATTAAGATCAGTTGCAAATCGAACTTCCAATGTGTTAACGTCTCGAGTGATTTTCTCCTCCACTGGTTTTATTTCCGTGACAGATTTTTCACCAAACTCCTCGTCTATTAAACTACAAGTGTCGTCACTAGCGATGCTACTTGTGTCCTCACACGTTGCACAGTTCGCTTCATTCTCTACTTGGTTTCCATCAAAATTTGTTTTACCGTTGACTAATGTTCGCCTTGAGTGTGGGGGCAAAATGTAGTCGGCATCATTTTGGTTTTCATTGGTTGATTCTTCTGCTTCACTCTTTTCATATAAAATAGAGGAATTGGTGATTTTTTCGGTAGAATCAATTTCTTGTAGTTTGTTTTGATTGTCCTCACTCACAGCAAGATTTTCAAGATCATCAATATTCTCTGAATCAGCAATCATTTCATTCAAGATATCCAGAATTGTATTAATTGCTTCAATTGGATTCAGCCCGTCTTTCGAATCTTCGGATAATTTTGAATTCATATCCTGGAGAGTTTGCATGTAATTTCGAAGGCTAGTTATTTCCTTGTGAATTTTCACAGAGTCTGAACGATTCTCATTCAGCTTCTGCCGAAGGAAATGACCAATTTTTGATTGACGCATCACCTTCTCCATCAGATGTTGCTTTTCCTGTGCGGTTGAAAGAACAATTTCTGTTGAGGTTTGTTCTTTCTCAGCCAGCTTCGCCTCCAATTGCGCGAGATTCTTCTGCGCTGTGGTGTACTTTGAGGCCAATTCCTGCAACTCCATTTGCGAATGTTTTGAAATTTCATGGAGACTTTGGCATTCATCTTCGGTTTCATTAAGACGACTCTCGAGAGCCATTAATTTCTGCGTCACTTCTAATTTTTCCTGATGAACTTTTTGCAGAGCTTCCTTGGCAGCAATTTGGTACTGAGATTTTTGCTCCTCGAGCTTAATAAGTTCGGTTCTTATTTTCTCCTCAGTGAAGTTCTTAGAGTAAGCACAGAGTTGGCTTTCGATAGTTTTCACATGCGTCAGTAATCGGTCCTCGTCAATCAAGGCCTTCCAAGATTGTGTTGCTGCTTTTCTCGTGTTTTCCACCAATTTCTGTAGATAGCCCAGTTTCGAATGAAGTACCTGTTCACGTCTACTAGCCTCCTGGACGTATTGATTTAATTTGTAGAGGTCCTCCAGGGTAACATCTCCAGCTGCACTGCTACCATACGTAGTTCTAGAAGCCTTTGCCTCTTTTCCATCAGGCAAAAAAAGCTTAAGGGTGGCTATTATACATCCGTGTGTCACTTTTCTCGTACTCTCCATAACATCCACACCAAATTGGACAATGTCACCTGAGCAAACTTCGGTGGCTTTAGATTGTAAACCAGTGGAACTGAGACGTTGATTATTAACAAAAGTCCCATTGCTACTTCGAGTGTCTTGCAAATAAAATTTTCCAGCGTTGTACCATAGTAATGCATGATTACGCGATAAGACTTTGCAATCAAAGATTGCATTGTCTGATGCTGCACGTGTACGTGCCACTGATCTGCCGATTTTCACAGGTAAATCGAGAACAAGTGTCCTGTCCTCAAATGCATGAGAATTATCACGGCATATTAGCACACCTTTGGCGCTCATCTTGTTAGTTTCACTCTCTGCACTCATGTTGTTATTATTTTGATTCGTGAAATTGACATTCTGCACCCAACCACTACTTGCCACAACCATAGCCACGGGAATTTTTTCCGCTTTTATTAAATAATTGTCTTGATATTCCTTATTAGCAGGAAAAGTTTGTGGTGTCACAAAGTCCATATGTAGCAAGCGGGCAAATTGCCCAAAAAATTAACTAATACACTTGATATTTAACTACTTGACCTTAATTCTTTTTTTTTTAATCGTCACTTTTATTATTATTATTACTATTATTATTATTATTGTTGTTGTTATTATTATTATTTCACTTTTTTCACATCCGAGTATCACGATTACCCAAGGCAACGTGAGGGAAAGACAACGTCAACAGGAATTGGGTGATAGGTCACATGTTCGTGTGATGATAGCGATGGAATTTCCTTTTTCAATGGAGTTTTAGTTATCACAGATGAACTGAGGTGAATTGGGAGTGCATCAACGCATAATCTTTTTTTTAGGAGTCGACTTCCGGGTTGCGTTGGATGATCTTCTATTTTCTTCGAAACTGTTTCCAACTACCCGAATATAACCCTTTACTCTCAATTTTTTTTTAGGCCGGGAGATGTGTGTTGATTGAATGTAAATTTATGATAAGTTTTTCAAAGTATTTATAATCGGAGTTTTTTTTTCAGTGAGCATACCAGGCATGATGGGCAGTTGTTTCGAGGATTGGGGGGTGACTTCAGATGTGAGCTTCAATCAGATCACCGAGAGAAATTTTGCCACACATTACTTATGCCACTCTCTTTCACTCTTTCAGTTCGAAATTCACGCACAGACAACACCACCGATCTTTGTCTCTCACCGTGGAAATGACACAATGGCCAGTCTCTATATACAAAATATCATCCGTTAATGTGTTTTTTCTTTTTATTAGGTTTTCTTTTGGGTGCCTCTATTGGCATTGGAATACAACAGTGCAGACTGCTCCTCGATCAAATGACTTTTTTCTTCCTGTCTCCCTCTCACTCACTTGTTTTTTCCTCGATGTGACTTGGTTTCTGCTTCTTTTTATGATGGTTGGAATTCTGCTTTAAGCACTGCAACCGTGTGTACATTTCAGTTTCACTGTTCCAACTTGTTAGCAAGCTGTGCGGTCAACAAGTTCCGCGTTCCACCCGATAACTATCGATCCATAGCGAACAGAACCGAACAGAGGCGTGGAAATCTTTTTTTTTTCTATTAAATATGGGATTTTGGTTGAATTAGTGCCACCCGGCCGCAAGCGGCCGGGCTGTTGATGCCCCTTTCATTATGCCCTTTTTCCTGTCAGATTCAATATTCCTTTTTTTAATTCATTGTTCATAATCATTCTAATTGCAGAAAACAACGCAACCGGTGGAAATAATATGTCCCAATCTATTAGCTTTCAATTTTGTTAATTTTTCGGATTGCAATAAATGACTTGCTCATATGTGCTAATTGCTATGAGTAAACTGAATAAAAGTTCGATCATAATTATAATCCACTTTCTTCTCGAACGTAAGCCAGAGAGTAGATTTCTGGTAAACACTCTTATAAATTTTTATAATTAGTTCACTCGTTAATCCAATTAATCCGTTGATCATATCATCAATATAATTCCACGCTTAAAATATCATCATCTAATATTTTCAGCACCAAATTAAAAATAAAAAGTTTAAATAATTGCTTGACTGCTGCTCTATCCTTTTTTGAGAATCTGAAATTCATATTAATGATTCAGATAATATTACATAATTATCATCATTTTTATTATTTGCAGTTATGGAATATTGAATGAAAGTTTTTTTGTTTAATCATATCAGAAATTTTTAATTTAAATATTGTTACTATTTGTTCAAAGTGAAACAATCGATTATCATTTTCACTATGTTGCATTCAGATTCTTCTATACTTAAGGTAAAAAATATCAGAATCTCTCATAATTCTCACTATTGATTCTAATTAAATTTGAAGGAAACCCCAGCAAACACACCATTGAGGAAGTTGAATCATTCTATTTTCCTGTGGCCTAAATGATTTGGGCAATTATAATTTGCATGTTTATCAATCGAAAATACAGAGTGATTTGGTACACAATATTCATCGTTTAAATGAGAATTCAAGTAACTTGAAAAGTTCCCCGCTTCACATGCTGGTTAAAAGTGTTGAATTTCATTAAATTTACATTAAAATTTGAAATTTCACGACTTTTTCCTCTCAAACTGAAGTAAATGTCTCTCGCCTGAAAATTACTACGATACTGTTCATGACATTTAAATTTTTTTTCCAACACTATTATTAGGGGAGGTGGGGGTAAAATGGACAGTGAGGGCAAAATGGACACCCTCGAAATTTTTTATGTTTCTCGATTTCTTTGTTTGTTTTTTTATCATTTGAGCACCAAAGATTCAAAATGTGGATATTTGACGAGATCATATGTACAGATGGTGCCTGATATTTAAAAAATTGAAGGGGGGGGGGGGACAATGTGAAAAAAGGTCGACTCGGGTTGATTTACGGGGCAAAATCAATTATGGTAATCATTTCTCTGATTTTTTGTATACCATCATATATCAATATTTGCTAAACAAGTACCTAACTGCTACAAAAACTTTCAAATTTCACCGCGGTCTCAAAAAAATCAAATTGCCGTATTTTTGGCAGTGTTCATTTTGCCCCTACAGCTACCCCTTCTAGAAATAATTCCATGAATAGGTCTTATTGTTTTTTTGTGTTATGTTATGGATCATTAGAAAGCCAAGGTATTTTCCTTGGAGTAGAGTTTTTCCTTAAGGTGTCCATTTTGCCCCCACCTCCCCTACTACTTACTCATAATAATTATTAAGGAACATTTTTCAAATCTTTAAAAAAAAATAGAAAGTCGACTGTTATGAGTATGGTCGGAAAATTGCGATTTTCGAAGATCACTTTTTTTGCTTCCGAATGGAAGCTTTGCAATCATGATTTTTTTCGATTTCTGAATTTTGGGTGGAAATGCCTAGAAATATCATGAAACATGAAGAAATGATGTTTTTAAAAAATGTCTGTATATGAGTAGGTATATGTGTGCACATGTGTGTTCGTATGTCCAGAAGTGTCCCCATAACTCGAGAATTATTGAGACAAACATGCTGATTTTCTGGCTGCTAATTGGTACTACTGAGACTCAAATTTATGCTAAATTTCAGCTCGATCGGTTGAGCGGTTCCTGAGATATAGCGATTCTTCGAAAATAGTTTTTTGCCGATATCACCTGGACTGATTGGATTCTTTTTTCAAAATACTCGTCACGATGATACCTATTTAATTGGATTGAAAAAAGACCATTAGTCCCTGAGCAATGTAGTTTTATTCTCGTTTTTTCATTTTTTCCTTGAAATTGCTTGTTCACACGAAAACTTGAAAAATAATCGAGATAGAAACTTGAAACTTAGTATGATTTTAGGTTTCCTGGTAAAAAACTTTGGGATGCTGAATGAACGAAATCTTGTGGTCAATATCTCAAAAACTATTTGTCCGATTTCATTTTTTTTTCCAAATGTGCGTTTTCATGCCATTTATCTAGATCCATTGAAATATGGGTACCATCCCATTGAAATTTTTCGAGATATCGTCTTTTTTGTATTTTTTGCTTGGAGTTCACTTTTGCGCACCATAACATGGGTAAAAGTCAGGGAAACATTTTAAAACTTTGGTTTCTAGTTAGGACTGTCAAGAAACATTCTTATATCAAATTTTAGGTCTATGCATTTGATAGTTCTTGAGATGAAATAATTCACCCGAAATTTTTGAGAAAAAAAAATTCTATATTTCAACGTCCATTTTCACAGCAGGATTATTGAGGTAGCCATATAACATGAATATTGTTGCATGAAATTGCAAATTTATTTTATAGAAATAGGGGAAAATGAGTGCGATTGGCCTTAATATTTTCAAAAAATGGGAATCCGTATGCCTTCTTTTTTTGAAAACATACATTGGGATCCATTCGGAAGCCTACTACCAATGGAATTTGATAGAAATGAAAATAGGAGAAATATACGTGGAGAGTAGCAGTCATATATAATCTATCAAATGGCTTCTGTCACACTGCCTGTTTATTTAACTACTTCAATAATAATATATTTGTCACTCTAAAAATAATCGTTTCTGAATTGTAACGAATTTTTCCCCTTTCAGAATTTCACCAAAATTTAATTGGATGCCTAAAAATATTCTTTTGAAAGTTTGAGCCATTTGCATTATTCATTCCTAAGAATGTCGAAAAAAAAGCAATTATTTGCAGAATTTCGTTCGAAAAACGCTGATTATCCATGCTTTATTTTCGAACTTTTCCTAGCCAATTCGATGAAAAAATTGGGCCATTGAAAATCTGTAAATAAAAAGTATTTCGACGTTTGTATTTTATGGATAAAATTTAAAATTCGTTGATTTTGGGATATACCTAAGGCTTGGTTTCATTAAACATAACCTCGAAAAAAAAATGACTTGGAAAAACAGGAGATTAATTGTGTTGATTCCACCCTTGGCATTCAAGTGAATCTAATTATCAATCACTCCAATTAGTTTGTCAGTTCATAGCACTTATCACTGACAAATAACTTCTGATTCAACTGATTATAATCAAATACATGTGTAGGAAACATGCCCTGATGTACTTTATGCTTGCACGGTGTTTGTTTCTCATCTGGGGCTAGAAGTCCGCTTTTAAATTTGCGCGCATTTTCTTGAAACATTGAGGTATCGTCTTTTACACTGCCATCTTGCGGTATTTCTCTGCACCTTGTACAAAAATCGTAGCGGTGGCGCATGGACTACGATGGAGCGTACGGAACTGTTGGCATGATAGGGCCCGAGCATAAATTTGTCGAAAACCGGAAAGGGGTTCTCAATACGGTAGCTCCTCGCATTGTGTAATAATTGTCAGGAATGTAAAATCGAACATATTATAATCAATAGTATAATGAATGCACAATCTAATGATCTAAAAGTCTTTTCCTGTTTCTCGACATATTTATTATTGACACGTAGGTAAAAAAATTCATAGAAAATCCCAGCGCTGTCGCTGGAAAACTCTATAGTTTTCCAGTGATTCTATTGAATAATTGTGCAGATTTTGTTTTTTTTT
>NW_021680994.1:39361-40544 GCF_001412515.2 Diachasma alloeum
TCAAAAATTAATTTCTCCCCTCCCTAATTGAGATGAAGTAATGAAACCAAAGCTTACCGATTGAGAATTATATTTTTAATAAATGACATCGGTTTCATCTCTTAATCTCAGTTAGGAACGGAGGAATGAATTTTCAAAACCGAGGAGAAACCCCGAACGGCTTTCCGACGTCAAGTGAGCCCGGAGGAGCTCTCCCGATTGGAAAATTCATTTCTCCCACCCTAATTAAGATGAAGGAATGAAACCAATGCCGATCGATAGAGAATTAAATTCTCAATAAAAGACAGCGGTTTCATTACTTAATCTCAAGTAGAAGCGGAGGAATGAATTTTCAAAGCACGGAGAAACCCCGAACGGCTCTCCGGCGTCGAGTGAGTCCGGAGTAGTCCAATGAACGAAGGTCTAACATACGAATGTTTGCTAATCAGGCTCCATTTTTGAGACAATTTGTGATTTGGGCGTATGAAACTAATGCCGGATGTTTAAGGTTCCCCAAGTTTGTGCGGGGGTTGAAAAAACCAAAAAACTACCCCTGAAAACAGTTTTTTCGAAATAACTCGTGAATAACGCGCTGTGCGTCCAAAAACCTACTACACAAAGTTGTAGAGATCAAAATTCTGCACAAAAAATGTTTAGGGCACTTTACCCCTATTCGCAACCGTTCATCCCCCAGAGCCGCGTGAAGATCAGATGGGAAAAAAAANTGAACGAAGGTCTAACATACGAATGTTTGCTAATCAGGCTCCATTTTTGAGACAATTTGTGATTTGGGCGTATGAAACTAATGCCGGATGTTTAAGGTTCCCCAAGTTTGTGCGGGGGTTGAAAAAACCAAAAAACTACCCCTGAAAACCGTTTTTTCGGAATGACTCGTGAATAACGCGCTGTACGTCCCAAAACGTGGTAAACAAAGTTGTAGAGCTCAAAATTCTACACAAAATATGTTTGGGGCACTTTGCCCGTATTCCCAACCGTTGATCCCCCAGAGCCGCGTGAAGATCAGATGGGAAAAAAAAATGTTTTCCATTAAAAAAATTGAAGTTCATGAATTTTTTTTTTTGTAATTCGGAATATCCGTGTTTTTTTTTCAATAGCTTGTTTATTTATTCAGAGCGAATCTAATATATGTTGCTATTTATATCTTGACATTGAATCAATGAATTTCTTTTTTTTTTCCATATTT
>NW_021680994.1:40680-41289 GCF_001412515.2 Diachasma alloeum
CGGACTGGATGCGAGAAAAAGAATCATTTGAGGTTTTTCGTCAGCCGTTCGCACTCAGTCCCTCCTTCTCTCTCTCTCTCTCTCTCGGATGAAAAAAAGGCTGTTTGACGGAGAACTAAATTACCTATCAATTAACCCTCTTTCATCCCTTAATCTCTGTAATAAATGGAAGAAACTGTCATGAAAATCACAACGCAGTAAGAAAAACAATTGTCTCGCGGCGCACAGTAACTCCCGGTAATTAAAAATTCACCTCTCCCCTCCTAATTGAGATTAAGGGATGAAAAAACGGCAGTTCGACGGAGAATTAAATTCCTCACCAATAAACCCTCTTTCATCCCTTAATCTCTGTAACAAAAAAATATAAACTGCCATGAAACTCAGGGGCCAGTAAGAAAAATAATTCTTTCGCGGCGCACACTGAATTTTCACCATTCCCCGTGAATTAAAAAATCACCTCTCCCCTCCTAATTCAGATTAAGGGATGAAAAAAAAGCGATTCGACGGAGAATGAAATTCCCCATAAATTAACCGTCTTTTATCCCTTAATCTCTGTAACAAAAAAATAAAAACTGCCAAGAAAGTCAGGGGCCAGTGAGAAAAATAATA
>NW_021680994.1:41561-41637 GCF_001412515.2 Diachasma alloeum
AAAAAATAAAAACTGCCAAGAAACGCAGGGGCCAGTAAGAAAAATAATTCTTTCGCAGCGCACACTGACTTTTCAC
>NW_021680994.1:41999-43166 GCF_001412515.2 Diachasma alloeum
TTCGACGGATAATTAAATTCCCCATCAAATAACCCTCTTTCATCCCTTAATCTCTGTAACAAAAAAATAAAAACTGCCATGAAAGTCATGGGCCAGTGAGAAAAATAATAGTTTCGCGGCGCACAGTGACTCCCGGTAATTAAAAATTCACCTCTCCCCTCCTAATTGAGATTAAGGGATGAAAAAAAGGCAATTCGACGGAGAATTAAATTCTCCATTAATTAACCCTCTTTTATCCCTTAGTCTTTGTAACAAAAAAATATAAACTGCCATGAAACTTAGGGGCCAGTAAGAAAAATAATAAAATTGAAGTTAATGAATTGTTTTTTTTTTGTCAATGGGAATATCAGTGTTTTTTTTTCAATAGCTTGTTTATTTATTCAGAGCGAATTTAATATATGTTGCTATTTATATCTTGACATTGAATCGATGAATTTCTTTTTTTTTCTTCCATATTTTTTATTAGAACATTTACCACTAATTTTGTCTTGATCGTACCCGCNTGCTATTTATATCTTGACATTGAAACGATGAATTTCTTTTTTTTTCTTCCATATTTTTTATTAGAACATTTACCACAAATTTTATCTTGATTGTACCCGCGAATCTCCTATGGATTCAAAGTTAAACGCAATTTTGTAGCTCCAACCCTTAAATCCGGCGCCGGGAATGAGAACCTTTTGTGCGAGAGAGAAGTCTCCGTCTCGCTCACACTCGCTACAGCATTGTTGCGACCATTTGCGCATGCGCGCACGGGCCTGTGGAACATCACGGACTGGATGCGAGAAAAAGAGTCATTTAAGGTTTTTCGTCAGCCGTTCGCTCTCTCTCTCTCCCGCTCACTCACTCTCTCTCTCTCTCGGATGAAAAAAAGGCTGTTTGACGGAGAACTAAATTACCCATCAATTAACCCTCTTTCATCCCTTAATCTGTGTAAAAAATTGAAGAAACTGTCATGAAAATCACAGCGCAGAAAGAAAAATAATTGTTTTGCGGCGCACAGTGACTCCCGGTAATTAAAAATTCACCTCTCCCCTCCTAATTGCGAGTAAGGGATGAAAAAAGGGAAATTCGACGGAGAATTGAATTCCCCATCAATTAACCCTCTTTAATCCCTTAGTCTTTGTAACAAAAAAATATAAACTGCCATGAAACTCAGGGGCCAGT
>NW_021680994.1:43439-43541 GCF_001412515.2 Diachasma alloeum
CAATTAACCCTCTTTCACCCCTTAATCTCTGTAACAAAAAAATATAAACAGCCATGAAAATCATGGGCCAGTGAGAAAAATGATTGTTTTGCGGCGCACAGT
>NW_021680994.1:43838-44939 GCF_001412515.2 Diachasma alloeum
CCTTAATCTCAATTAGGAGGGGAGAAGTGAATTTTTAATTCGCGGGCAAAAGGTGAAAATTCACTGTGCCCCGAGAGGAAAATTATTTTTCTCACTGGCCCATGATTTTTGTCGTAGTTTGTATTCTTTTGCTAGAGAGATTAAGGGATGCAACGGCGATCGATTGATGGGGAATTTAATTGTCCGTCGAACTGCCCTTTTTTCATCCCTTAATCTCAATTAGGAGGGGAGAGGTGAATTTTTAATTCGCGGGCGAATGGTGAAAAGTCAGTGTGCGCNGGGAGTCACTGTGCGCCGCAAAACAATCATTTTTCTCACTGGCCCAGGACTTTCATTACAGTTTATATTTTTTTGTTACAGAGATTGAGGGATGAAAGGGGGTTAATTGATGGGGAATTTAATTCTCCGTCGAACTGCCATTTTTTCATCCCTTAATCTCAAGCAGGAAGGGAGAGGTGAATTTTCAATTCGCGGGCGAATGGTGAATAGTCAGGGTGCGCCGCGACAAAAATTTTTTTTTTTACTGGCCCCTGACTTTCATGGCAGTTTTTATTTGTTGTGTTACAGAGATTACGGGATGAAAGGGGGATTTGATGGGGAATTTAATTATCCGTCGAATTGGCCTTTTTTCATCACTTAATCTCAATTAGGAGGGGAGAGGTGATTTTTTAATTCGCGGGCAAATGGTGAAAAGTCAGTGTCCGCTGCGAAAGAATTATTTTTGTTACTGGCCCCTGCGTTTCATGGCAGTTTTTATTTTTTTTGTTACAGAGATTAAGGGATGAAAAAAAGTTAATTAATGGAGAATTTAATTCTCCGTCGAACTGCCGCTTTTTCATCTCTTAATCTCAATTAGGAGGGGAGAGGTGAATTTTTAATTCACGGGCGAATGGTGAAAAGTCAGTGTGCGCTGCGAAAGAATTATTTTTGTTACTGGCCCCTGCGTTTCATGGCAGTTTTTATTTTTTTTGTTACAGAGATTAAGGGATGAAAAAAAGTTAATTAATGGAGAATTTAATTCTCCGTCGAACTGCCGCTTTTTCATCTCTTAATCTCAATTAGGAGGGGAAAGGTGAATTTTTAATTACCGGGAGTCACTGT
>NW_021680994.1:49735-107171 GCF_001412515.2 Diachasma alloeum
GAGTGGGAGCGAGACGGAGACTTCTCTCTCGCACAAAAGGTTCTCATTCCCGGCGCCGGATTTTGGGGTTGGAGCTAGAAAATTTCGTTTAACTTTGAATCTATAGGAGATTCGCGGGTACGATCAAGACAAAATTTGTAGTAAATATTCTAATAAAAAATATGGAAGAAAAAAAAAAGAAATTCATCGATTCAATGTCAAGATATAAATAGCAACATGTATTAAATTCGCTCTGAATAAATAAGCAAGCTATTGAAAAAAAAACACTGATATTCCGAATTACAAAAAAAAAATTGATTAACTTCAATTTTTTAAATGGAAAACATTTTTTTTTCCCATCTGATCTTTACGCGGCTCTGGGGGATGAACGGTTGGGAATAGGGGTAAAGTGCCCAAAAATTTTTTGTGNACTTCAATCCTTCATCTCAATTAGGGTGGAAGTAATGAATTTTCCAATCGGGGTAGTTCCTCCGAGCTCACTCGACGTCGGAGAGCCGTTCGGGGTTTCTCCTCGGTTTTGAAAATTCATTCCTCCGTTCCTAACTGAGATTAAGAGATGAAACCGATGTCATTTATTAAAAATATAATTCTCAATCGGTAGACTTTGGTTTCATTCCTTCATCTCAATTAGGGAGGGGAGAAATTAATTTTTGAATGAGAAGAACTTGTCCGGAGTTACTGCACGATTTTAAAATTCATTCCTCCTCTCCTAATAGAAATTAAGCAATGAAACCGCTGTCATTTATTTAGAACATAATTCTCCACCGATCGATATTGCTTTCATTCTTTCATCGTAATTAGGGGGGGAGAAATGACTTTTCCAATCGGGGGAGGCCCTCCGAAGAGCCGTTCGGGGTTACTCTGCGCTTTTGAAAATTCATTCCTCCGCTCCTACGTGAGATTAAGGAATAAAACCGCTGTCATTCATTGAGAATTTAATTCTCGATCGATCGGCGTCGGTTTCATTCCCTTCTCTCAATTGGGGGGGGGGGAGAAATGAATTTTCCAATCGGGGGAGCCCCTCCGGGCTCACCGTTCGAGGTTTCTCCGCGCTTTTGAAAATTTATTCCTCCGTTCCTATCTGAGATTAAGAAATGACACCGATGTCATTTAATAAAAATATAATTCTCAATCGGTAAGCTTTGGTTTCATTCCTTCATCTCAATTAGGGAGTGGAGAAATTAATTTTTGAATCAGAAGAACTTGTTCGGAGTTACTGCGCGTTTTGAAAATT
Organism: Diachasma alloeum; assembly: GCF_001412515.2. Lineage (NCBI taxonomy): Eukaryota > Metazoa > Arthropoda > Insecta > Hymenoptera > Braconidae > Diachasma > Diachasma alloeum. The sequence continues at coordinate 50,970 of NW_021680994.1, forward strand.
CATTCCACCTCTCCTGATAGAGACTAAGGGAGTGAAACCACTGTCATTTATTGAGAATATTATTCTCGCTCGATACATGTTGCGTTCATTCCCTCTTCGCAATTAGGGGGCGGGGTGAAATGAATTTTCTAATCGGGGGAGCCCCTCCGCGCTCACTTGACGCCGGAGAACCGTTCGGGGTTACTTCGCGCTTTTGAAAATTCATTCCTCCGCTCCTACTTGAGTAGGATAGAATAGAATTTCCCGAAGATTCCAAAAAGCTTCATTGTTCTTCGTGCATGAAAAATGGGGATATTCGGGAAACTCCTTGCCATCGCAAGACTTTTACCGATTTATTTTTCTCCGTGTGACGTCCGTATAGAAGATCAAAAAATCAATTTAACTTTGGGATAAATGGAGAGGAGAGAAAAACGTGAATATCTCGGAAATTAGATGCGACAAAATGGGCCCTTTTCACGTGGACGTATACATATAATTGGACTGAAATTCATAGAAATTTTTAATTTGCAATGACGAAATTCCTTGAAATTTCCGTATTACGGCAACGCTATAAAAATTCCCAATAAGTTCCCGGAATTTCGGCGAAAATATTACTGAAACTTACAGACATCATTCCTGATTTCAAGACATTCCTTTGATTTTCAGGATCATGTCACTAGAAATTTTTTACAAAATGACTTAATTTTAACAGTGCTTGCTCATTGTATTTCAGAAATGCAGCTGCCTAAAAAAGACATATCGATTCCTAGGAACGACGTTTTTTTTTCTCGGTAAATACAGACAATAGAGAAATGTCAGAGTGGAATTCCCGAATTTTTTTTCACTCTCGATTAATTTTTTAAAGCTTCAAATTGATACTTGATTCATTCACATCGTTCCATTCCATCGGGCGATATTGTCGATTGGAGACAATTTTTTATGGTCACTGAAGGAGGCAAACCATTCATCGAAATCTCGCAATAATCTGCGAAAAATCTTATTCATTAATCTATTATTATTGAATTAATCCCATTATGTGTAGATCGCTGGAGAACAACGAAAACGTTCCAACCGTTGAAACGAGTTGGAATGTTCCCAGTAAACAAAATTGTCCGATGAGTTAAAATTTACCAGCAATTCTTGGATACTATTATCCTCAAAATGGCTGACGGATTGCTGTCAATATGACGACAATTTAATCCCAAATGGAGATGATAACCCAGAAAAGTTATCATCAGGTTATCGGAAATACTTACTGCAAATTAGTAGCAAAAATTGACGGTAAATTGTCGAACTTGAATGTGCGCAACTCTTCAGATGAAATTTGCCGTCAATTTATCGACAAAATAAGGGATAATGTTGACGATTTCTATTTCAATATTATCACACCATTCAATGTCAATTAGTTGCATAAAAGTTGACTCTAAATTTCTAATAATATTATCAATTGATTCGACATCAATTTACTGTTAAGTTGTCGGCAGTTAGAGAGTCAATTAGTGGACTAATTAGTATTCTATTCATCCCAAATGAAAGGAAAGATATGGATTCTTCCAAGAGGGTGTGTTGTGGGACAGATTTGTAATGTTTCGATTAATATTATAACTTATTAATAAAAAGCCGGAATAAACAATTCTATTGCAATTGTCGTCTATTAATGTGGACGTCCACATGAAAAGAGTCTACTTCGTTGCATCTTGTTTCCGAGATATTAAAGTTTTTGTGTCTTTATTTTGTGTTCGCATTTTTAAACGGAGCTTTCGAGGTGTCGAGGTTTTCGAGGACATTCGAGAAAAATTCTCCAGTTTTTTGGAAAAATCGATAAAATTCTCTGGTTTTACAGTAAATTTGAGGATACTTCTTGGTTTTTAAAGAATTCGAGAAAATCCTCCAGTTGTGTAGAAAATTCAAATAAATTCTGCACTTTATCTCAATCTTTGGGGCGGAAACTTTCTTCGCTACTGAAATGGTGATTCAATCGCAAAATTATCAACAGTCTAATTAGTTGATAACTCTTGAATGAATGCTCGGAGCAAAAAATCGAAGAGGACCTTTCGACTCATCATGTCATTCTTTTTCACCCCTTAATGACTTCGCCGAATATTTTGAGACACCCTGTTGAGCAAATGTTTACTTTCGGATCCCTAGACTGCTTGATGTACTTGGTACTTAAACCTGCCCAAAAGTATTAAGTACCTTGAGTACTTAGTACTTAGACAGGTTTAAGTACTAAGTACCTGGGTATTTAGTGATGAGACAGCTACTAAGTACTAGGCACTTGATGTACTACAGTACTTAGTACTCAGTAAGTATTAAGCTTGCCCATCACCGAGTTGTGAGTATACTGGAATATGTTTTCGATGTTCTTCTTGACTATGACTTGATTGACAATGAGATTGCCACGTATTCTACAATTTACATGTATTGAATAACTTGGATCTGATAGAAATATTTCCTGACATTGAAAAAAAAATGGATTGAAGAGATAAACTACGAATCACAAAATTATATCTGTAAAAATGTCAGATGTGTTGAAATATGATTCTGAAAAAGGTTTTCTTGACACTAAAAGATCAATTACAAATTATATGGGTTATTCCCCACCATTCAAATCTTGACCAATAGGAGCATGGGATTTGACATCACGTGGTGCGTATGATATCGATAATTTTTATGTAATACCACGCCTGTTGCTAAGCAATAAACAAAAGTTTTCCGTAGGAATTTAACCCGAGACAGTTGAAGAAACATCAAAGAGTAGTGACATTTGTGAAAATGATGGAGAAAAAAAAGACGATTTGGAGAAAAAAATGTTCATTTTGCCACGAAAATGTCAAATCCCAGCTCCCATTGATCGAGATTTGAATGGGGGGGAATAACCCGCCGAATACCCCTCGTGCTTGAAAATTAATCGAGTATTTCCCTCAAATTCCCCTGCTTAGCAACATGTGCATGCAGTTTGGCACAAAATACCTCGCGCAAGCGCTCGGGATTTTGATACTGCCAAACTTCATACACATGTTGCTAAGCAACGAAACTTTCGGGAAATACTCGATAATTTTCAAGCACCGGGGTATTATAACTGGTAATTCCATTATAATTATAACTGGTATTCCATGGGTAATTCGTCGGAAAAATTCTGAATTTCCAGAAAAAAATGATTTTTTTTTATTCCGATGGGTTTTTCACGGCAAAAATGAAGTTTTTCTGTACAAAAAAGTGGAAAATCGCGCTTGTGACCCGGTTCCCCAAAATTTATCACTTATTATACCACAAGAGCTTCAAAATTATTGGGTATTTCCCGATAGGTTCGTTGCAAACAAACGAAGGAGTCAAGTTTTTTCAGTTAAAAAATAACGAGCGCGAAGCGCGAGTGATTTTTCTGAAATACTTGACGACTTTGTTTGTATGCAGGGAACATTGAGGCAAATACCTGATTAATTTTGAAGTTCGAGTGGTATTCGGGGGATTATTTTTTCAATCCAAATTTCGGTCAACAGGATTGCACCATGAGACAAAATTGATCTGTTAGTTTCGACGAGGGGTTCACTCCACTGAAAGATCTTTTCTTTTTTACATAGCAACTACCAGAGAAAATTATCAAACAATTATCAGTTGAAAACCATGTTCTTTGTACCATGTGATGTCTAATGGTCTAATCCTGTTGACTGAAATTTGGATTGAAAAAATAATCAAGATTTTTTTTTTATTTTTCATAAAAGATAGTTTTTTGCCATGATTTTGTCGAAATCCCAGACTTGGCGCAAAATGGTCAGTTGGTAATTGGTGGAATTACCCATATAAGTGAATAAATATGAAATATGGAATAATTAAATCTAATTTCTCATCTTGTGGAATGATTATGGAAAAAAGGATGTTGGAAAAATTAATGAGAAATAGATTTCAAATTCTTCAAATTCTACAAATCCGTAATGAATAGGTATTTGACTGAAAGGAACAATAGATTCTCATATTTCTACATCAATAATATATGGGCAATGCCATGTGATCTCAACGTGGTCAAAACCCTCCCCATCGTCAATCATAAAGCCTATTTTTTTGGGGGTTGTATGTGAAATATGATGACTTCTCAAATTTTTCCTGATTTTTTTGACGCATTCTGCGAGCAGTTATTATATATTTTATTCCAAGTTTTGTCTTCGAACACCTACATCTTCCGTAAAAATCAACCAATTTATTTTCATTTTTTCAAAATGTGTGTCTTCTGACCTACTTTTCATACGGAAATGGTCAATTTTCTTTTCTTCGTTCTTCCATCGCTTTCCTTTCAAAAACGTCAAAAAAAATTTAAAAATACTTGTTTTCGCGGTTGTACCTATTCTATTTGTTTATAAAAATTTCAGTGGATATATTGGCTCCAAAATAAATATTTTCACCAAAGGCCAAAGTGAAGATCCCATTGGAACACATAAAAAATCATTCAATTGTTTGAGATCTGAATAAGGTGCATTGATTTTTCAAGCGACAAATTTACATTATGCATCCACGTTCAAATGCAGACGAAGTTTTGATATCTTTTTAATTTTTCATCATGAATTCGTATATTCAAATTGAAAATGGGAGCCACCTAATGGGATCTTAACTTTGGCCTTTGGTGGAAAATTGTTTTCTGGTCCTATATATTCACTGAAAATTTTATTAAAAAATTCCTCTTTGAAAATTGTGTCAGAAGATGCACATTTTGAAGAGAAAAAAACAAATTGAATTGTTTGATTTTTATGCATGTTACAGGTGTGTGAAGACAACTTAGAACACAATACAACTGCTGACAAGACGCGGCAAAAATGTGAAAATATTTGAGAAGTCATCTTATTTCATACACAACCACAGAAAAAATTGGCTATATGATTGACGATGGTGAGGGTTTTGAAAGATTTTTATTTTGATCCAATTCCTTGACATCTCCTCAAAATTATCAATAGACTTTGAAGTTCAGAAAAGATATAGCCACTTTTATTCACTACTTGAATTTGCTTTAATCACAATATTGACAAATTTTGTTCATAATAAGATATTGAGGGGGGTGGGCCAAAGTGGAACAATGGCATTTTTGCATTGTTGCTCGGTAGATAATCGGTAGATAACCACGGGATCGTAACCCTCAAATAAATCACCATTTAACAAATTTAAGCCCGACATCAACTTTGCCCCACCCTTCAACTATACCAGCAAATTAGAAGACAAATAATGACAATATTTGAAAGCAAAACAATCCCTTCGTTTGTTGAAGATTTGTCATCAAATTTTGTACAAAAATTTGGCTTTATTTTGTCTGCTTTTCGATGGCAAACTTATCGGCAAATTTACGGATAATTCTCATGATAACTTGCTGATGCATAATAGACGAGTTATCGGAAAGTTTTGTCGTCATTATGTTGACATTTTTATTCCTAAACTGCGGAAAATTAGCAAGCAAATTGCCAGCAAATTGTGAGCCCAATGTTTACTGGGTTTTCTCTCTCTTCCTTCTCCATTTTCTTTCTCACTCGCACTCGTTAAGTTTGGCGGAGGACGGGCACGTGCCAACGCGACGGAAACGACAATGAGTGGGAGTGAGCGCGATACATATTCCTTTCTCACTCAGGGGGGGAATAAATATATATAATCGAACATTACTATAGTAAGAAAAAACAAAATCTGCAAAATTATTCAATAGAATCACTGGAAAACTATAGAGTTTTCCAGCGGCAGCGTTGTGATTTTCTATGAATTTTTTGACCTACGTGTCAATAATAAATATGTCGAGAAAAAGGAAACGACTTTTAGATCATTAGATTCTGCATCATTATACTATTGATTATAATATGTTCGATTTTACATTCCTGACAATTATTACAAAATGCGAGGAGCTACCGTATTGAGAACCCCTTTCCGGTTATCGACAAATTTATGCTCGGGCCCAACCATACCAACAGCTCCGTACGCTCCATCGTAGTCCATGCGCCACCACTACGAATTTTGCTGTTGAACACTTTACATTGGCCCTGCTCATCTTCCCTATAATCTCTGACAACAGTACATATTAGGGATGCAAAATGACGGTCATTTTTTCATGCGTCAAGTCAGCCGTAAATTTACCGTTTCCTGACCATTCCTGACTGTACCTCATGATGCAAATTGACCGGTCAACTTACCCAATTGTCAGTCATTTTTTCTCGTTGTCATTTATGCTGTAAATTCGTCTATCTAGATGTAATCTGACCGTCATTTTTGTGCTCGGTGATTTTTTTTTCATTTTCCGCATGAATTTTTTTTTGAAATTTGAATACGATTATGAATAACGCCGAAACGGAAATCGAAAATTTAGTGAATCCTACCTAAGTACGGAATTGCAAAAAAATCAGAAGTTTCGTAGCGCTTTTCTTATTGATTGTTATCATAGAATTTAAAAAGCTCAATATAGAAAAAAAGTGGTATAAAATGACCGGTCAGCTTTGTCCGTTGCATCCCTAGGGTGCGTTTCGGAATCAACTACCGTAGCTGCAGTAAAGCGAAATTAGATAGGGTTACAGTACTGCTACTGCTACTAAGTCGATTGCGAAACGCGCCCCTAGTTTCATATATGGACAAGAACCACACTAACATAACCTAAGAATTCAGAGAGCAAGAGGCATTGATTTTATCCAAATGAAACGAAAATATTGACATTCTATCCCGGCAAATACTAGTGTAACATCCATTGCATCCATATAAAGGTGAGATTGCCTCTCATGATCAACGAATAAAACATTATTGAATACTGAAATCATATTTACAGACATAAAATGTCAGACAACGAGGATTACATGTCAGATAAGTTTCTTTTGGAAACTGAAAAATACACTTCTGCCAGTTTAATTTTCAAAAAATCTCAGCAACGTGAAATGGAACTTTTGAAGAGGAAAGCGGCTGCCGAGGAAAGGATGAGAGAGAAAAATAAATCGGTCAAAGTAATGGAACAAGAAAAGAGGGAAGAAGGTTTATCGTCAGCTATATCCAGTAGTAACAAGGGTAAAGAGACATTCAATATTGAATAAACATTATTAATAATATTCACGTTAATTACGAATATAAAAAGTTTCATTATTGTTATAAGTATTATCATCAAGGTTACCATCGATAAGAGCTGCGTGAATTTTCTATATATCACCTTACATATTTCAGGTTTTGAAATACTTATGAAGATGGGTTACAAACCAGGCCAAGGCATAGGCAAAACTAAGTCTGGTCGTGCAGAGCCAATACCAGTCGACGTCAAAGCAAATCGTCTGGGTTTAGGGAAATTAGAGAAAAGAAAACCCATAAAAATCATTAATCCAATAGCGAAATTAGAAACTCTGAAAACAGACGATTTTCGTAGCAGAATATCAACGAAAAAATCGGAACAACTGGCAGCAATGGATTTATTAAAAAGTCAAAAGGTTTGTGAACATCTGAATGTTAACGAAAACTTGCAACAGCCGAGAGAAACCTGGTTTTGGCCAGAAATTAAGAAAGAAAATGGAAATAATGATGAGGAGGAAGAGAATGAAGAAAAAGAACAGCAAACGCTTTCTACAAGTGAAAAGCTGGAGATTCTTACAAAGTATTTGAGAGAAAAGTATTTCTACTGCATTTGGTGTGGTGCGGCTTATGGTAGTGTCAAGGACTTGAAGGATAATTGTCCTGGAAACGCACGCAACGATCACTAGAATATTTTCTTTCCATTGATATTTTTTACATTACATTTGAAATAGGAGTTATGCATGTATCTTTTATAACAAATTGATTCGATGTCTTGACTCTATAGTTCTCGAATAAAGTACATGTATAAGAACGAATTCGCCAATTCTATATGGAAAAAAAAGCCTCAAAATTTTGCAAGTTTTTCTTTATTTTTATCGGAATGTATAGTCCAAAAGGAGAAACATCAGCGCAAACGGAGCTGTCTGACTCAATTATTGGTCAGAGGTGGACGGAATTTTCTTGCCTGAGTCATCTTAACGTAGAGGAGAAAAATTTAAGCAATGAGAATTTCACCTTCACTTGTGATGTCTGCATAAATTGGTTTCCATAGAGTCGAGACATCAGTCAGTAAATGTTCCATGAAGAGAGTTAGATCTCCATGTCTACGATGATCTACTTGAGGAGGAGAGACGGAGGCCCAACTGTTAAATCCCTTTTTTATATATTAGATCTAAAGATTTTGTTAGATGAAGATTTCCGTGATATGCTTTTCCTCAGATGATGAGTAATATTCTATTTAAAATTGGTCGATTAACATTATCAATGGGATCACGTCGCGTTTGTTGTGCAAAAAGGTCGTACAAAGACTCTCAAGGAATAGTAAATCTGATTCTAGGAATCTTCCCCTCTGATAATATTTTCAAAAAAAAACCCCGGACAAAATTTCCCCCCAAAAATCTTCTCCGAAAACTTATTCGTACCATCACAACAATGTTATCCTTTGTACAGTGAAAAAGGAGAAAAAAACAAATCCAAAAATTTTCAACTCACTTGTCTTTACTTCACGGAAGTCATTGAAAAACACGAAATAGTACATTACATGCCCGAGCCTTGGAAAACAGATCTCGCCTTCGGCTTGGAAGGCAATCTTGCACGTGGGGAATGGTGATGTTTTCCACGGCGAGGTATGTATATTAATTTTCAGGTCCCGTGACACGAAAACATTTGTCGAAAGGCTCAAATAATGACGAAACAAGCAGGGGTTCGACCCTATACAACAGAAGGCATGACCATCACTTGTTGCGTTATTAGTCCTTTTCTTTTTTTTATTTCCACCAACTCCATTGGTAGTAAGCTTCCGAATGAATCCGTAGCAATTCCCTGTCCTTGTGACAGGCATACAACTATAACTCCATGCTACATGGTATCTACAGAAAGATATTCAACCTTTTAATGAAATAGATTCGTACAAAAAGTTGAATATTTCCGAAACTGCTCGACCGATTGCGCCTATCGAAAATACCAATCTTCAATATTATAAGAGCTATAATCATGTCAAATTTCAACTTGCTATCTTCATTTTTTATGAAGTTGAATGAAAAATAAGCCGTACCAACGATTTAACGACCGCGACTACTGGACGCTGGTTGAAATATTCATACGACGTGGCATTCCAAGTAATTATGATAAAAAATGCTATGGCTAAACAAAAACACGGTAATTAATGTAATAGACCATTTTTCATTAAATTTGCCATCTGTGGAAATACTGAACCAATTGAGCTCAAATTCTCCTAAGTTGTGTGACTAAATAGTATTGACCACTAACCACAATTTCGCCCATTTAAAATACCAAACTTTTTTATGATAAGACCTAAAATCGTACGGAGATTAGAGTTTCTATCTCGATTATTTTTTAAGTTATCGTGGCAACAAGCAATTTCGTCGAAAAAATGAAAAAATGACAATAAAATCCAATTTTCTATGGCGGGGTCATTGAATTCCCATACGATGAGGTAGGTATCATCGTGACGAATATTTTGAAAAAAAAAATGGAAATTGATCCAGCCCATCCTGAGATATTTGCAAAAAACTATTTTTTAGAAATCGCTATATGTCAGAAACTACGGAGCCAATCAGGTTGAGATTTAGCACAGATCTGTGTCTCATTGGTACCAACTATGAGACAAAATTTCAGCTTTTTTGTAATGGCTGTTCGGGAGTTATTAACACATTTCTGGACAAACGCACACACACACACATACATACATACAGACATTTCTCAACAGAAGTAAATCTCGACGTTTTAGATAATCGAAAAAAATGTCATTTTCAAAGCTTCCATTCGGAAGCAAAAAAACAAAAAATAAAACTGCTTCAATTACAACATTTGCAAAACATCAATCAATATCGCTTGACTCAAGTAGAAGGGGAACCAGGATGATTCTCGACTCCCCCCCCCCCCCCCCCCCCCNCTCCCAGATAAATACCTCAGAGCTATTCGCAAATAAAATGGAAGGAAAAGAAACATAGAAATATGAATTTTAAACATGAAGTTTTGTAAGCCTTTTGTTTATATCGAATTAGGTGATTCTCCTCTGCGGGGAGATTTTCTTTGAGAGATTTTGTCCGGCATATTTAAAAAAATGTGAATTTTGTCCCGGGGGGGAGAGGAAGATTCCAGATACCAGTAAATCTCCACGTTTCAGATGATTCTGAATCATTTGAACCTAACTTTTCGAGACAATTTTTTTCAACCCTTCACTGGGAATTTGGAAAAGTTTTGAAAAAATGTGCAAAAAGGTCGTATAATCACGTCCTCAGGGACTAGTGAATCTCTACGTTTCGCATGATGCTGAGTGATCTGAGCCTAACTTTTTGAGACTTTTTTTTTCAACTTTTTACGGAGTTTTGGAAAAATTTTGGAAATTGTACCAAACGGTCGAAAATACATATTTTCAGGGTATGGTGCATTTTACCTTTTGGATGATTCTAAGTCATCTCAGCCTACCTTTTTGAAATTAACTTTTTTTTAAAACTATTTACAGAAAATTTAGGAATTTTTTAAAAATTTGTGCTGAACGGTCGTATAAACATTTTTTCAAGGGATAGTAAATCTCTACATTTCAGACAATTTATATGGACCTAATGTCTGGAAATAAAATTTTCCACTCCAACTGAATTTGAATATTCATAGGGGACGGTGGGGCGTGGGGCTTATGCGACCTTTTGGCACAAATTTCGAAATTTTTCCAAGTTCCTTATAAAAAGTTGAAAGAAAACAGTCTCGAAAAGTTAGTCTCAGATGACTCAGAATCACCTGAAACGTTAAGATTTACTGTTCCCTGAAAATGTGTTTATACATACCTTTTGTTACAAATTTTCAAAAACATTTCCAAATTCCCTGAAAAAGTTCAAAAAAATTGTCTCAAAAAGTTAGGCTCACATTATTCAGAATAACCTGAAACGTGGAGATTTACAATTCCTTGAGAAAATTTTTACACGACCTTTTCGCACAAATTTTCCGGAAAATCCAAAAAAGTCTTTATACGATCTTTTTGCACAACCCACGCGACGTAAGGAAAAAATCATTGAAAATCTATGTCAATCGGATTAATCATTTCTTTCATGTCTGAATGTATTTTATGTGAATTCTCAATGTAAAAAATTCTGAATATGGTCCAAAGTGCGAAAAAAAGAAATTTACAAGAGAGTTTTCAAGAATAAAATGTATAAATTTCAATTTCTTTCAAATATAATCATTTATGTAGAAGATATCCGCCGTTAAAGATATATTTGAATAGTTTTCCATGGATAGAATGAAAAAAAATCTTTAAAAAATCCTCATGTAAAATTTCTATTTTAATCCAACGTTTAATTTGCTTCTCATCTAAATCTCCTTATCTGGCTCGAAGATATCCTGTGTTGATTTTTGCCCTTGCGAAAAATATTGCATATATCATAAATGATACATTTATAACAAGAAACAAGAAACACCACCGAGAAGATTTGTATTTTTTTCAAACGTGATTTTGTTTCTTTTTTCAATCAGACGATTCAGATGAATAATGGAGCTTGATAAAGATTTAGTGTTCCATAGCCCGATTTAATGTTAACCAATAGGAGTAGAAAAAACGGAAAAAAATGACGTAGAAATTTTGTAGAATGAAAATCGTGACCATGTTTTTTTTTTCAAATAGATTAATTCCTAGGCGAGATATGCCATGTCAATGGTTTTCGATAATTAAACTATTGACAAAATCAATCCCTAATTTATCTTTACATATTCAGCCACCATCACGATTAGATTTGGTCACGCCCGATAAAGTAAAATTTGAAATTTTTCAATTGCTCAATTTCCTCACCAAATATGGTCTGCTGAAGATTTTTTTTGCAAACTTTAGGGCCATAATTTTTAACCCATAGATTTTGTCGGAAGTTTTCGCACCTTTTCGCGCAGAGAAAAAAAAATCATGAAATTGAACAATTCATCACGGTTAAGGGGTCTCCGCAGTTGCGATGGGCGCGCGGGTGAGTAGACTCTACAAATTCAAACAAATTTTCACCAATTCAACTTGAAAAATGCTTAGTTGTACCGGGGGTAATTGTTAAAACATCATGGTGCCAGAAATTGATTATTTCTTAGTCACCTTAATATTGAATAATTATTTTATTAAAAATTGAAAAAAATATGAGATGTCAGTTCTTTAAAATTTAATTAATTAATTATTAATTTAAAGTTTAACTTATAAGTTTTGCCCACTCTTGGCCAGCATTTTTCATAGCTGCTCAACGGAAACCACGGGAATGTGGTAGGCGTATTCCGTCAGGAAAACACTAAAAGAAAAAAAATGTTTTGATAATATGAAAAAAATTCTAGCCGCAAACTAATTGCTCGTTAGCGATTAGATTTTTTGTAATTTTCGAAACCATTTTCTTCTCTCAGTGTTGGAAGGAAAGAAAATTAAGGAATGGGAAGGAATGGCGGGAAATATTGGGAAGATAAGAAAATTGCATGNTGCACAACAACATAGAAACTCCATGCCCCGATTATTAATAAGCCATGCACCATACGTCATGCAATAAAAAATTATTAATGCGAAAAGTGGGACTCCATGGTAGCTGATAATTTTTCTAAATCCGGTGAATAATTACTTATTGCAATTAATATTGAATCTTTGAGAGTCGAGTCCGATAAAATTGTGCGATTTGACGATTTAAAGTGACGATAAAGTCCCTCCTTTGATGTAAAAATGGGGACTACCCCAAATCATACGAGTCAGCATTTCAACTTATGAACTTGACATCTCATAATTTCATATAAATAAAAAATTGTCGACAGCTTACAATACTCTTAAAATATTCCCGTTAAAATTCATGGCAACTTTAGGTACGTAAGTTTACCCACCCTTGATTTGAAATGTCTTGGTCCAAGACTCTTGGAAAAAAACCATTTGAATCTGCCAAAACAATTTTAGAGATATTGAAGAGAAATTCCTCAGGAATATGTTTTTAGTCAGACTTTTTTGGTTTGATAGCACATATAAAAACAATTCAACGGAAAATATTATCGGACTCGCCAGATAATTNACCATTTGAATCTACCAAAAACAATTTTAGAGATATTGAAGAGAAATTCCTCAGGAATATGTTTTTAGTCAAACTTTTTTGGTTTGATAGCACATATAAAAACAATTCAACGGAAAATATTATCGGACTCGCCAGATAATTCTATTGAAATTCTATTAGATTTCTATAAAAATTATATAAGTTTGTGATTAAATTCTTTTAGAAGTTTTTTTCAATAGAAATATTCAACAGAAAGCACTGGATTTGAAACGAATTGGATTTTTCCTTACAATTTAATCTATTTTACACATAAAGTTCCCATTTTTTGCCGATATATGAGCCAAAAAAGACAACTTAATACGATTTTACCGTGAAAATTCTGCAAGGAAATTTCCCTCGAATGATTTGTATGAACAAATTCTTTTAAGTTAATTTTTCCTATGAATCTATTTATTCTTTCAATATTCATATTGGAACAAATCCCAAATAATGGTCGGCCAAACACTAATGGAATTTTCATAGGAATCCAATAGAATTTCATTAAAATAAAAAACTAGGATTGTTTATTCGATTTTTTCATCTGTGATCATTTTTCAATTATCTTTGCTCGGTCACTCTCTGCAGCTGATTATTTTGATTTTTTTCTGCAGTAATTATTCATTTTCGTGGTTAACTGGAAATGGATGAATTTTCAAAGATTTAACAGTGGGATCGATATAATGAAAAAAAGTCAAGAGATGAAATGATCAAATTTCTTGTTTCCGTGCTTTTTTAAGGTCAAAAATCTTTTAAATCTAAGTAAGACTGTCACTTGCTGAATGTTTCGTACCAAACAATATATTAGAGATTTCACGTAACATGTCGAATGTCTCATCAATTATCAACAATCTAGGTTTTTATAAAAATATTCGATTTATTCAAAGTTTAATATTTCAAGAATTACTCCGGGCCAATTCCCCAATTCTTCGAATCTTGCCAGCTGCATCCAACAATTTGAAACTAAATTTATTTTCCTCAAACAAAAAATCGCAGCAAATCCCTCAACCGTAATAAAATCCATTTTCGAAGTCTTGAAATTTCCCGTCTTTTAAAATATCTCTCGGATTTTTCCCGTCTATTCAAAATCTCTCTGACCGTAATAAAACATTGTCTTTGAAAACAACATCTTCAGACATTTTACAATTTAATCCGTTTCGTCGCGACGGACGTGTTTTCCCTCGGCTTTGCGACACTCTTTCAAAAGACAACAAAATTCAGCTTTTATTATCTAGTCCTCCGTCTCCATTCAATACCTTTCACCCAAGACCGTTTATGACTTAATCCCTTCCAGACGAATTTTCGGTCGCATCACCTAACGGGTCTCTCTACCTGAGTTCCACGCCACCCCAAACATAGCAACACTGAGTTACTCCACGCGGACTCCCCCACTTTTCTCACCTTTGAGGTCAAGACAATTCGGACCAACCAATCACACCACTCAAAATTCATACTTCATCAATCCGAAGATCCTACTCCCCTCCACTCACTAACTTAAAGCTTCAAGAACCACCCCTTGAATTTTCTCCTTTCTAACGAAAATATTTTTCACTTTTCCACACTTGAACTCGAAAGTTCATGAGAGTAACAACCTCTGGAATCGTGCGCCACCAGAATTCTACGAGACATTCGGCATTCGTTTCATCTTGACGACGCGATAATTATTCAAATAAAGTCTTAAATTTGACTTTTATCAAACAGTTGTTAAGCAAAATAATTCGCGAATTTATTATCTGAGATTAACATTGAAAAACAAAACATTTATATACAAAAACATTTATTAATAGACAATCATGTAAACGATATTTAACCATTAGTGAATAAATAAATTTTATAAAAATAAAAGTCGTGAGTTTTTCAAGTGAGTTTAATTATTAGCTCGAAAGTATCGATTATTGCAAGGTATTCGATACACTGAACATTTAATTCCTGAAATGCGGAAAACACAATTAAATTTTTTAAATACTGCTTAGGGAATGTTCAAACAATATTAACAAAAATTAAAAAATCTTTTCACCAGTGTTTTTCAATTCATTTGCTGCCGAAATATTCAATTTGGAGTGATTTATTAAACGGAATTTTATGTGGAAGTTGATATAGAAAAAAATGAACAATTGATATTTTTTAACAATGCAAAATATATCAAGAAAAATATTCATATTTTTCTTTCAAAAATTCAAATTTTGTGCGTGTTGACTGACATAACGATACCCCCACTCTGACCCAAGCATTGGGTCTCGCCACTCCGACTACCTGCACAATACAAC
Source organism: Diachasma alloeum (assembly GCF_001412515.2). NCBI lineage: Eukaryota > Metazoa > Arthropoda > Insecta > Hymenoptera > Braconidae > Diachasma > Diachasma alloeum. Next base: position 66,265 of record NW_021680994.1, read on the forward strand.
AGCACCCCTTTTTTAATGGTCATTGGCCTAATTGGGGTTGGGAGCTCGGTGAGCTCGAAGAGCTCACTTTGTCCAGTCCTGGAGTAGAGTGTGAAATAGTCAAGTTAGTGAGGTTAGTTTTGAGAGAGACGGGACATCAAACATGGCGTATGTTGGATAATGACAGACATCGCCCTAGTATTTTTATCATTAATTTATTGAACAAATCAACGATAAAACCCAATGGGACTTCGTGTCCATATTGTTTAGGGCTTAATATAGAACAATTTAGCTTCTTTTACTGGCTAGCACATTGTCAACAGTGTGAGGGGTATGAGACAAAGTAGCGTCCATAAAGGTTGTGTATAAGGCGTAATTTGAATAATTAATTAAACATGAACGAAATCATAAAAGTAGTTAGAATTGCTTTTACAAATACCTTTTTAACATATTTGATTACTATATGATATATTTAATTCGCAAGCACATGGTCATATTTTACCCAAAACTACTGCGGAGACCCCTTAAATTTATCCTTCGAAGAATGATAAACTTAACCATCATAGAATTATTTTTATAGAAAAAATTCTAGAAATGATCCGTATTATTCTTATTTTCATCCATTTTTTTCTTGAATCTGAAATTCTTCCGATAAATTCCATGTCCCTTTTTACGAGATTCTGGAAACTTAGATTCTAAACTTGCATTTTTTGAAATTTTTTTCTTTCTAAGGAGAATTCGCGTGAGTTATGCCAAAAGGTCGTATAAACATTTTTTTGTTTCCCCGAAAATTTGTGTGAGAAGGTCGTATAAACACTTTCCCAGGGGACATGAAATCTCCACGTTTCAGATGATTCTGAGTCATCTGAGCTTAATTTTTTGAGACAAATTTTTTGCTCTGCCCAGAGTAAATTCGAAGATTGTCCAAATTTGGGCCAAAAGATTGTATAATCACTTCCTAAGAGAGTACCAAATCTCCAAGTTTCAGATGAGTCTGACTCATTTTTATGTAACTTTTTGAGACAAAAATTTTTTTTGGTTTACTCACAGGGAATTGAGAATTTTTTTTACTAAACTAAAAGGGCGTATTCCCGTTTTTTGGGGGATTAATAAATATTCATGCTTAGATGATTCTCAATTTTTTTGAGACCATTTTTTGAGTTACTCTGGAATGAATGATTAACACAAAATTGTATTGTGAATGATTTCGCCAATAATTGGTCCGGTTTCGTTCCTTGAAAATTTTAATTTTGTAGAGACTTTTCCGATGTTTTTTTCTATTATCAGATGAGCTTTGAAAAACTCTCCCCATTCTCATCAGAAAAGTCGATTTCTTTGATTTTCGACTTTTTGTCGTCTTTTTGTTGAAATTCTGGGTGTCAGAAGAAATGATAAGACATTTTTTAAGTCGTTAATATGTATCATTGGCGAAAATTTCCCGTTCTTTCGATTAAGCATGGTTTAAAGTTGTTCACAGCACCAGAAATGTCCTGAAATTGCGAAAAGAGTTAAAAATTCCGCGTTGTATCACCTTTTCCGATCTGGATTGCAGATTTTTCATTTTTTTTGTGGAACTGACTTTTTGTTTCGGAAAGTATCCAAAAATTATTAATTTTATTGTTAATTTTTTTTATTCCACTCTATTCTATCTAAACATTATTTCTGGCGTTTTTCCTTTTTTTGATTTTTTTCATTAATTAAAAATGTTTTTTGGTTTCCATCAAAAACTTTTTTTTTGCGAAGAAATTGAAAAAAGAAAATTTTACTGAAAAAGTATGTATACGATCTCTGGGCTCGAATTTTTAAAAAGTCTCCTAATTGTTTTTAAGCAGACCAAAAACTATGTTCCGACAAAGTAGGCTCAAATGACCCAGACATCTGAAACGTGGAAATTTATTATTCCCTAGGAAAGTGTTTATACGACTTTTTTATCCGTATTTTCAAGAAATTGAAAAATTCCCCATAAAAAAATTGAAAAAATTGTCTTGAAAAATTGGGCTCAAATGACTCAGAATCATCAAAAACGTGGAGATTTCATATTCCCTGGGAAAGTGTTCATACGACCTTTTGACCCCATTTTCAGTGAAAAAAAATTATGCGTAAACAAGCAGTATCACGGAAGCTATTTGACAGATTACTCATGACTGTTACTTTTTGTGTAAATTTTTTTTCTTCAATTTTAGTTTCTATCAATTCCATTGGTAGTATGCTTCCGAATGGAACTCGATCCATGTTTCTTAGAAATGGAAACTTATTGGTTGGTATTTTTGAAAATGTTATGGCCAATGTGACGTATTGGGAAAGACCAATACGTCGATTTAGTTAATAATTATGTGAAATGTTCACATAAATGGTGGATGAGAGGAATGAGAAATATGATTTCTCTTTCCTGCCATCCAGACAATGGTCAGCCATTCCAGGGTGTCAGTTGGACACTTTGGTAAGCAGTCCCACGGTTTTCAACAAGTCCAGTTCGGGGGTACCGAACTGTTTGACTGTTGTAGTTTGTGTCAATGACGACACAAGACTGTGTTAGTGAGAAAAACCGTGAGATTGCTTAGATCAGCAAACTGAGACTTTGATGAGTTTCGAGGACTCTGGAAGCACCAGGGTACGGCAGAGCACGATCGAGAGCGAAACAGAAAGGATCTGTCAAAGCTCAGGCCTTCAGCCAGATAAGACTACCACAAGTCAGAGTCTCAGTCGAGTAAAACACCATTAACTACGCGTTAAACCGACCCATCAATATAGATATCGTGTAATTCACCATCAAGTTAGACAATATATCATACTTTTATCTAACTGTACGCGAGTGTTTACTAAGAGGTTTAACCCCTCCACGATCCTCCATCCTTAACATCCCTCCGAGTGAGCGGACCCCCCGTGAGCTCACCGCCGAAGTAGCCGAGGCAGGAGTGAACCAGGAAAGGATTAACAATCGAGAGATTAGCAGAAGAAATATCCTTTAATTTGAGTTTTACCAAACGGGTAAAACTCATAACGTCACACCAATAATACTCAAATTTCATTACCTTTTGATGTACCATAGACTCTGCTCCGTTTATGTATGTACATTTTTTCTTCCACCCATTAAAATAGAGAAGCAGCAACATTTTGAAATTTAGCTGAATAATATTTTCTCTATTTCTATAAAATGAAAAAAAAAATTTTTTATGTGATATGATCTTTCTAAGTCAGCCTAGAGTGAAAATGAACAGTTAAATATAGATGCGTTGATCCTTTTCTTCTTAAGAATCTTTGATAAATTGTTCTATCTCAGTAACTATTGAATATATTGACCTAAAATTGGATATAGGAATGTTATTTGGCAATCCTAACTAGTAGTTAATATTTCAAAAGGTTTCCCTGATTTTAATCCATGTTAGAGTGTTCAAGAGTGAATTCTGACCAAAAAAATACAAAAACGGCAATATCTTGAAAAGTTTCTATAGAGGGGTATACATATTTTGATTGATGCAGATAGATGACATCAAGACGAACATTTTGAAAAAAAAAAAAATTAAAATCGGTTGTATAGTTTTTGAGACATTGAGCAAAACAGTTTCCCATAAAAAGTTGAATGTCTCCGAAACTACTGGTCCGATTTTGCTCATCCAAAATACCAAACTTTGTTATCACAAGACCTGAAAGCTTACCAAGTTTGAAGTTTCTATCTCGATTATTTTTTAAGTTATCATGTTTACAAGCAATTTCAGCGAAAAAATGAAAAAACGAGAATAAAACCACATTGCTTGAGGTGTAATGGTCTTTTTTCGATCCATTTAGATAGGTATCATCACGACGAGTATTTTGAAAAAAAAAATCGAATCGCTCGAATGATTCAGGAGATATCGGCAAAAAACGATTTTTAAGGAATTGTTGTATCTCAGGAACCGCTCAACCGATCGAGCTGAAATTTAGCCCAGTTTTGAGTATTAATAGTACCAGGTAGCAGCCAAAATTTCAAGTTCTTTGCGCTAACCATTCTCGAGTTATGGGGGCAATTGGGGACATACGCACACACATGACCACAGACATACATACATGCATACAGACATTTTTTAAAAACATCATTTCTTCACGTTTCATGATATTTCTAGGCATTTCCACCCAAAATTAGGAAATCGAAAAAAATTACAATTACATAGCTTCCATTCGGAAGCAAAAAATCAGAAAAATTGTCTCATAAAATTAGGCTCAGATGACTCAGAATCATCCAAAATGTGGAGATTTCGTATTCTCTGAGAAAGTGTTTATACGACCTTCTGGCACAAATTTTCGAAAAATTCCAAGTTATGCGTAAAAAAATTTTAAAAATTGTCTCGTAAAATTCAGCTCAGATGACTCAGCATTATCTAAAACGTGGAGATTTCGTATTCCCTGGGAAAGTGTTTATACGACCTTTTGGCACAACTCACGCGAATTGTCCACTTTAGGGGATAGTGAATCTGCACGTTTCAGATGATTCTGAATCATCTGAGCCCAACTTTTGAGGATAATTTTTTTTTCATTTTTTAAAGAGAATTTGGAAATTTGAAATTGGGCCAAAAAGTAAAAAAAATGTTTCTTTAGGGGATAATGAATCTGCACGTTTCAGATGATTCTGAATCATCTGAGCCCAACTTTTGAGGATAATTTTTTTTTCATTTTTTAAAGAGAATTTGGAAATTTGAAATTGGGCCAAAAAGTAAAAAAAATGTTTCTTTAGGGGATAATGAATCTGCACGTTTCAGATCATGCTGAATCGTCTGAGCCCAACCTTTTAAGACAATTTTTTTCCATTTTTTCAAAGGTTCAATTCAAAATTTCCAAAATGCCTTTCATTTTGAAAATGTGCTAACGAGGGGAACTTAATCCCCTAATTCGATAGATTTCAGAATATTTTTGCCTTGAAACCATCATTTTTTGGTTGATTAATTTCATTTATTTATTTTTTGAAATTAATTTTTTTTCCTAGATTTCAGCCGGATGCAAGTTCTAAACTGCAGATTCTAGAATCTAGACAAAAAATCTTGAATTTGCATTTTTTTTTCTGTGTGGCATGCAGGTTGCATCATTCAGTGAAAATCGGAATTTTCTACAGTACAGAGTAGAATACTGGTAATTTAGCTCTAAATGGTAAAAAATGTAAATAACTGGTAGAAAACCACTTTACCCGACTATCAGTGAAGTAACCCTCGGGACTGAATTTCACAAGGGTTATACCTTGCGAGAGTCAATCGTCACGAGGGTCAAATATCGCAACGGTCATACCTCACAAAGGACCAACGTTGCAAGGTTCAGGCGTTGCAAGGGATATATCTCGCGACGACTATGTATTCCGTTAGACCCTTGACGATTTTGCTTCCTGTTCCTTTTGTTGGGCCCTCATAATCGTTGGAACCTTGTGATTGTCCTCCTTGCCTCCCTGGTTGCTGCTTGTTGTCGTTTGACCTTTGAGATTGCTCTGCATTTGTTGTTTGACCGTTCCAACGTTTAACGCTTGCAAGGCACGACCCTTGCAGGAATTGCACATGACACGGGAGCTCAACCCCCCTGTCAACGGGGTTGTTCTCGCGCCAGAACAACTGTCTTGTCCTCAATCACGTACACACGCGGTCAAAAAGGTCTAACAGCTCTTTGGTAAATTACTTGTTTTTTACATGTACCAAACTTGGTGAAATACCGGTGGTATTTTACTTGCCCAACCTTGATGGCATGAAAAACTCAAAAACAAAGTCTCAAATTGTTATTTGGAATCGTTCCCCACCCGTTTTTGTTTTTTGCATCAGAAAATTCAGAAAATTTCCTAACAAAAACCTATTTTTATGTTGAGTGCTCTCACAAATTCAGAGATAAAATGAAAAAAAAAACAAAATTTTGTCCTCCTAAAAAATTCGTTTTTTAAAAATATCTCGAAATCTAAAAGGAATAGAGAATTTCTTGTATCAATCTTTTTTGTAGCGCAGAATGAGATCGACAAAAAAGTTCCAATAAAAAATTTTCCATCTGCCGTATATTTATCCATTGAAAAATTATCTCCAGATTTAGTTTTCATTTAGTTCTTTCACAATATCGCAGGTTTGAAGCAAAATATCGATTTCTTGGTGAAGACCTTTCTTCCAGGGAAAAATAAGAACTAACAAAAAGATCGTTACAAAAATCCCTCTATCTCCTTTGCATTCCGCGATATAGTCCAAAAAGTAATTTTCTAATTTGAGTGACACATCTACCGGTGAATCAAGTTCTGTGCTGGATTCTGATAATCAGAAGATTCAGTTTCTACTAATCAATGCTCAATAAATCATAAAAATAAAGGTCATTTTCCTGCATTTTATCAACTTTTCGACCCTAAGGGAGGAAGTTATTGTAAATTAAAAGTGGAATTTCCATGATTTGTCGATGTGTTATGACACCTAGAATCATCCTGACACGTGTGTGTTTGTATGTGTGTATGTGGGTATGTACCTATGTGGTCAAAATTTTGTCCAACGATATCTACTACACAAATGAAGCGATTCGATTAATTTTTCAACCGATGTCTCTTCATGTAGCTTAGAACTGATTAGTTTGTGAAGACAATCGGCTCAGCGGTTCGTTAGTTATTCGCATAAAAGGGGTGACAAAAATATTAAAAAATTGGTTTTCTTCGAAAATTCAACAATTTTGCGGAGAATAATGATGGGATTTTATTTTTTGGTACGATTAATGCACCTTCATCTCATTCGATTTTGATTTGATGCTTCTTCATAATGCCTATTATCTTTTAAGCATCAATTTCATATCTAGAACGGTTTTAGCAGCTGTGACGAGGCACATTTATTTATTTTTCACTATTTTTACATCACATTTTTCCCCAACACAGCCCCCTAATATCAAATTCCCGCCACCGTTGGCCACCTTACCTCCCCAATATTCCCCCCCCCCTTACCTTTCCTCCTGGAAGCAGAGACGAGAGCATCCGAAGGAAGTCAACATCACCGGCCCATGAACTCGACTGACCAAAACCTGTGCCCCCTGGAAGAATACCCACAGACGCCCTCAAAAACACGCATCATCAGCAGCCCAGGTGACTACGCTCCTGTGTGATATCCCCTGGCCCCCCGTAGAGATCTAAGTCAGGTGACGATCAAGTACGAAATCTGACGAATGAAGGAAACGAAGGAATACGGAGAAATGCGAAGAAATCGCGACGAAAGAGAAGATGAAGAGGAGAAGAAAGAAGACTCGTAACACAGCCGCCTCGAGTATTCCCACGTGCCCCGAAAAGTATTCCTCGAGAAGCCCCGTAATTTTGTTTGGAGAAGTATTGATAAAAGAGGAGAATTGCGTGCATCCTAGTGCACCTCTCAGCCATTGGAATTGGAATCTAGGAGTCGTCCAGTTGGAACGGAGGCTCAAACCCTGGAGAAAACCCCCCTGGAATTATTGAGGATTTTGTTGTGCCGCCCAGGAGTCTCCGAGTTGCACCCACGTGGTCATGAGTACGAGTTACCTTTTCCATTTTCCCATTATTCCCGTGTTCCCCAAATATTTACCCCCAACGGTGAGCCTACACTTTATTTTGAATATTCCCCTTAGTGTTCAATCGGATTAATTATTACTTCATTGATATTATTTACAATTCCCTAGACACGGCTAGCTTCTTGCCTTTTGTTTTGCTTAGAATCATCCCTCTTTTTACGTGTACAAAAGTTGCCTGGCCTCCCCCACTCCCCTAGATCTCATGAAAAGGCCTCATTAACGTCTCTTGACGATCTAATTTGTAATTAAAGGAAATACAGTTGATTTTCTTAGAATATCCCTTATTTTTCCTCTTTCTTTAATTTCCCAGATCCTTATTCCAGGAATTATTATTAATATAAATTAAGGAAAAGGTCACACAGCACTGTAGAATTTACATCTCACAGGCCCTAAATCTACAGGAATGGGTGTATGGAATTTCATCGTTCCAGAAATGGTTAGTGGAATGAAAAAGAGGAAGTTCATCAAATTCAATTGGGTGAGAAAAAGGTTCTTCTAATCTACGTGGAATACCAACGATGTACCCATTTCGAAAAATGAATTAAATCCAGGGAAATGACCTTCATTTTTATGATTTATTGAGCACTGATTAGTAGAAATTGAATCTCCTGAATATTATAACCCAGCACAGAACTTAATTCAGAGATGAAGACACGAAACAAGGTGTGTCACTCAAATGCAAAAATTAGTTTTTGGACTATATCTCGGAATGTAAAGAAGATGAACGGAATTTTTGTAATGATCTCTTTTGTAGATTTCATTCTTCCTTACAAGAATAGTATATTATGTCATCAGGCGATAAAAGGATTATCTGGAGAAAGTGGCTTTATAATCCGAGCCGAAGGCGAGGATTAGAATCACATTCGCCAGATAATACTTTTATCGCCGTGTGACATACGATATTTTATGTCATTGGGCCCTCGCTTCGCTCGGTTAGAATCGCGGTTTATCGGGCCTAATGACATAAAAGTGCTTACCAAGAAATCGATATTTTTCTTCAATACTGAGATATTGTAAAAAAAACTAATTGGCAACTGAATCTGGAGATAATTTTTCAATGAATATTTCTGAATATACGACAGATGAAAATATTTTTATATGAGCTTTTTGTCGATCTCATTCTGCTCAACAAAAATGACTTATACAAAAAATTCCGTTTAGATTTCGAGATATTTTTGAAAAATGAATTTTTTTCTCCGCATTTACCTCTGAACTTATGACAGCACCAAAAATAAAAACAGGTTTTTGTTAGGAAATGTTCTGAACTTTCCAATGAAAAAAACAAAACAAGCAGGGGTTCAAGCCTATTCGACAGAAGGCATGTGACCGTTACTTTTTGTCTTATTAGTATTTTTCTTTCTTTTATTTCTACCAATTCCATCGGTTTGCCCGGTGGCTTGGCGCAGTCGGTAAGTTCATTGCTTCACATGCGAAAGGTTCCGAGTTCAAATCCCGGCCGGGTAGAATGGTGCGATCTAACCATTTAAAGTCTTGATCATCATCGCAGTATATCCTAACCGGGTCGAAGCGATGTAAAATAACGATGAAAAAAAGAAAAATCCATTGGTAGTAAGCTTCCGAATGGATCCGTACCGCTTCTCTGTTCCTAAGACAGGCATACATATGCAACCACATTAATTCTATTTTTATGTGAAAATTATTAACTAACACTTGATATTGAAGAAATTTAACCTTGAAAATTAGATATCAGATTGCTGGATTCGAGATTGCTTGATGAGTGGGCCTATTAATAATTTTCTAAATCTGGTATTGCTGATTATCTCGATGATTTGCAACTAATATCTCATTTTCTCATAAATATGCACAAAGCAGATTTTTTTTCGGTCCATGTTTTCGGTCCCCCTTAGTCCATGGGATAGGCATCTACACTCTGTAAGGTGTTGAGGAGAAGATATTTAACCTTTTGATAAAACGGATTTATACAAAAAAATTAATATCTTCTAAACCAATGGGCCGATTACGCCCATTCAAAATACGGACCTTTAATATTATGAGATATAATCATACCAATTTTCACCTGCTATCGTCTTTTTGTCTCAAGTTATCGTGCGCATAAGAATGAAAAAAAAAGAAGAAAAACGGGAATATCTCGGAAGCTTTGTATGAACGGGTATACATATTTTGATTGATTTAGATATGTAGTGGCCGCCGAGGCGAGTATTTTGAAAAAAAATATTGAAATCCGTCGAGTAGTTCATGAGATGTTTGAAGAAATAAATTTATAGAAAAACTTGAATATCTCCAGAACCCCTGGGCCGATTGCCCCCATCCAAAATACGAACCTTTCATATTATAAAAGTTAGAAGCATACCAAATTTCAAGTCGCTATCTTCATTTTTTTCTTGAGTTATCGTGCGCACAAGATTTTTAATGAAAAAACGGAAAAACGCCAATATCTCCAAATTTTGTATGAATCGGTATATATGATATAATTGATCTAGGTAGAGGTCATCGAGACGAGTATTATGAAAAAAAAATTGAAATCGGTGCAGATGTTGTTGAGATATTGAGGAACAGCAAAATTTAAACGAGTTGTTATATCTCAGGAGAGATATAACAACTCGACCATCAAAGTAGAGCTCAATTATAGCTACCATGAGCCAAAATGCCAAATTTGTATCTAAAAATTTCACCGCATTTATGTTAAATTTTCTAAAAATTAATCACCAAAAACCCAAATCTGCACATACATACATACAGACATGACCCTAAAAACATCATTTCTTCACGTTTCATGACATTCTAGACCATTTGCAATGAAAATTAGAAAATCGAAATATCGACCAAAAACAAAGCTTCCATTCGGAACCAAAAAACAAAAAAGGGTGGGGAACCTCCCCAAATGACGGTTTGAAACTTTCTTTTTGAGTTTTTCATGCCAAAATACATGGACACATAAAAAATAATATTTTTTTTTGAAGAGTTAACAAAATTTCCGACAAACTCTGTGGGTTCAATTTTTTTTTTGTTATTCTGAGTGGCTCGTAATTAGAATTGAAAGAAAAGTTTTTAGAAGAAAAAAATTCAATCTTCAATACCGCCGCCAATAATTGAGTTGAAGAGCTCCGTTTGCGCTCATTTTTCTCCTTTTGGACAATACTTTCTGATAAAAGAAGAAAAAAAACTTTTATGTCATGCCCTGCAATAAGTCGAGATTATTGTTTCGCGCAGCGTGCTTCGAACTCGACTTCTGCATGGTGTGACAAAATATTATAGATCACTCGGGCATAAACTTCGTTATCAACGAATGTGAGTAGAGACCTCCCCTTCGGCTCGGCCTGTAAACTTGACATTCGTCTAAAACGAAATTTGTGCCCTTATACTCTAATGTACTATTAAAATTTCCAGGCCATTTTTCGTATACTGAGAGAAAACATACGTTCTCAAACAAATCTTGTTAGGGCCAGCAAAATCGCTAGTTGAAAATTGCCAAAAAAGAATTTGTTTGGTTCGAATTTGGAAGTCTCAAACATGAGTAATTGTTCTGCTTTCAACAGCAACGAAATATTTGGCTCAAGAGGCGAATAATTCACACCTGACGGTGCCTTTTCAGGATGAAAATATCTCATATAGAGCGTGGAGGTGAGCAGGTTGAGGAATAAATGTGACGTCCAGCGTTGTGCGAAATTGAGTTTTATATTTCCTTCAAGTTTTTTTTTATGTACAAAATATACAAAGTTAAGAGAGTGTAAGTCGTAAGAGGACTTGTACTCTGTGTGACGAAGTTGAGTGTTCGACTGATGAACGTGGATGAGGGATTAGGACGCGCGGAGGATTATGGTAATAACCATAAACGCAATGGAGTATTTCGGACAGCGTTTATGGTGAGAATGGACTGTTTATGGTAGGGAAGTTTTGAGGATTAGGTTTTAATTTTCTGTGTGAGAGACGGAGTGATTTGGGAATTGGCCCACTGTCTAGACGGGCATAGTGGAGACAGTCACCACAAGAGGAAAATTTATCAGCAAATATTTTATCCCTAAGTTACAAGATTGCTATCATACCATTATTATTGTTTTATTAACTTGCCGACCCTAAGGGTGGAATCTATTGTAATTATCCCGAAAATCAAAATTGGAGTTTTCATTATTTGACGTTTGTGTGTGTGTTTGTGTGTGTGAGTTTTTTTTGTCTGTTGGGAGAATGCATTTGCGCATCCCTACTTGAGGGATGGGGTATGTCGGGCTCCAATCACAAGGACCAATACCGACTAAACTCCAATCAGACAAATTCACTAACCTTTTACAAGGTGTCCCATAGCATGTGACCAAAGTAAATTGCGTAGAATACCGCAAGGTGGCAGTGCAGTCTAAAGTCTAATATATGGTTGAAGTGGAGACTCTCCGCAAATTTCATTCGCTCGGGAATTGCAGCACTAAAATGGAAAATTTAAAACCAAAAAATTGTTTTCTTTTGTTGAAAATTGACGCATTTTTCGACCAATTATGGGTATTTTCAGGATAATTAAGAAATTTGATCAGTACGGTACACTAGACGATAGAAGGCATGAACATACTGGTCCTTCACGTACTGTAACCACGGGTGAAGTGGTCCGCACAACTGAAGAACATTTCAAAAAATATCCAAATAATACTCTTCGAAAGGCTTCTCAAACCTTGAAAGTCTCAAAACCTTCACTTCACCGCATCTTGAAAGTTTTTTTTAAACTTCCATCTGTACAAAATTTCTGTACATCAATTTTTAAGTGAGGAGGCGATAGCTCGCCGTGTGCAATTTTTTCAAGAACTTCACAATTTTTTTGAATCCAAGGAAATGAAGATACAGAATATCATCTTTTCGGACGAAGCACATTTCTACTTAGGTGGCTTAGTAAATGAACAAAATTTTCGCTTTTGGGGGACTGAGTCACCTCACGTTATTGAAACCAAGTCCTTACACCCGAAAAAAGTCACTGCATGGGCGGAAATTACAATAAAAGATATTTTTCTTGAATTTATTGAGAGTCCGACAATCAGTGCTGATATTTACTGTGAGTTCTTGAAGAAGAACTTCTTTCCTTGGGCACGAAAAAATCAGTTAGTCAAGAATTTCTACTTCATGCAAGATGGTGCCGCCCCACACAGGACTGCTGGAGTATTTGAAATCGTTTTTTCCGTTTACAGCACTCGTGTGTTAGGCTTAGGTTACCCTAAGTATGTCCATGGGGGCATGGAATGGCCGCCTTGTAGTCCGGACTTAAATCCTTGCGATTTTTGCCTATGGGGTTTTCTCAAGGATAAGTGCTATGAGAAGCATCCGACGACGGTGGGAGAGTTGCAAGACGCAATTAGGGATGCTATCCGAGCTGTTGATAAAAACACAATACAGCGCATCTATACCAGTTTCGAACGCAGGATAGAGTTTTGTAGCACAAGTGATGGCGGACACTTCGAAGGAATTGTATTGTAATTTGCCGAATGTTCCCTGTACAATAAAAAAAAGAACAATTATGGACATTTTACTGTATCCAAGTTATTTGCAATCTACTTTGGTCACATGCTATGGGACACCCTGTAATCCCTCGCGCCACCACCGTTACGTATTACTTCGCGAGGGAGGTCTCAGCGATTAGCTCTTCCACATTGTTTTCATCCAATGTGCGTCTCCCTATCCCGCTAAGATGTTGGGTGCGGAGAGGACGTTCCAGTCGGTTCCTCGTCTAATCTGCACTGTGTGCAGATTCTGATCTGTGTGTGTGTGTGTGTGTGTGTGTGCATATGTTTTTTTGCCTAGGGTCAGGAGACAAAAAAATGCTCTTTACACACAGCCTGCAGTTTGGTGATTTCTGCAGTGTAATGTCCGAGTCGGTCAGGTCTAGCTGGTAACGATCACGAGCCGCCATGGTTGATGAGACCTGGCTTGTATTATCTCGGCGAATTTGCAACCGATACGGACTAAAAAAAGAACATGACCCCTGTAATCTTTGAAGTGTCTTCCCCTCGCGGCACCACCGTTACGTATTATTTCGCGAAGGGGGCCCTAGCCATTTGCTCTTCCACAATGGCTTCGTCTAACGTACATCCCCCTACTCCACTAAGATGTTGGGTGTAGGTAGAGGATTCCAATAGACTACTCGTCTATTCTGCACTGAGAAAAAGTATATTTTTGCCAAATATTCATTTACTTGAGAGAAGTATTTATTTTTTCAAAATCGTATTTCTCCAATCGAGTCATTCCCAGGCGAGCCTGACTAAGTTTCAATTACAACAGTCATGTTGCTCAAGAGGATGACTATATTGCACATGACCTTGGATGGACTTTTCTAATGATTATTCATATTTCCAAAATTTTTCATTTTCTACAGGGCAGAATTTCGATCAATTTTTTTATGTTGATAATTATTGAAGAAGTTCACTCAAGGTCATAACTAACATGATCATATTCTAGAGCAATATAATTGACATAATTGAAACCTAATGAGGATTGCCTGAGAATGACTCGAATGGAGAAATACGGTATTGAAAAAATAAATACTTCTCTCAAGTAAATGGATATTTGGCAAAAATAATTTTTTTTCTCAGTGCACAGCCTTGCGCTCGTGTTGCTCACTTCTGAGCTCCTGGATGATTTCTGCCGCAAAGTTGCTCGTTGCGTCCCAGGCTGCTTGCGATGACAGCAAGATTTCCACCAAGTTCTCAGGCAAGACTTTCCTTTCAAGGGCTGATTCCCAAGTACTACGGATCTCACTGAAACGGGGGCATCTGAAGAATACATGCTCCGAGTCTTCATCTACATCTATGCAGGTCGGGCACTCTGGGGAATCCTTATGTTTAAATTTATGAAGATACGCCCTGAAGCACCCATGCCCCGAAATCATCTGCGTGAGGTAGTAATTGATCTCTCCATGATTACGACTTAGCCAGCTATCCACCTTTGGGATCAGACGATGAGTCCATCTCCCTTTGGAAGATGAATCCCACTTCATCTGCCATCGGCGTATGCTGTTGCGTCTCTCTTTTGTTTTGAGTTCTGCGACGCTCATTGTTTCCGTTCTTCTTCGCTGATACAGAGACTTTCGTTCTTCGACCTCGAATTACACACACTGCGTCTTCAGATGCTGTGCGGTATGCGCTCGCAACTCGCAAAGAACTTAGTCGATAGACTGGTGCGACTTTCCGTTGCGATTCCTGCAACTGCAATGCATCCCCCCAAATAGCGATGCCATACGTGATCACGGACGTAATCACTGATGATAGTAAAGCTCTTCTTCTCTGCTTCGGTTCTCCCACATTTGGCATGAGCCGGGATACAGCAGTTCTAACTCCCGATGCCTTAGTACTCGCATGCTCCGCTTACTGTTTGAAGTTCAGGCGAGCATCGATCATCACTCCCAAATACCGAATGAACGGCTAAAAAGTGAGCTCGTACTCGCCGACTTGAAGCTTCATTGTTTCCACCTGCTTTCTGCTGGTAATCAGCACAGCTTCCGTCTTGTGCACCACTAGTTTCAAATCAACTGTGTTCATTCACCGACATATCTTCTCAAAGATCATGTCGAAGATAAGTTTGATCTCCTCCAGGTATTTTGCCACGATGACTACGGCTACATCGTCTGCGAACGCTACGAGTCTCGCCCCTCCTGGCAGTTCGCGCTTCAGTAGTCCATCATGCCCGGTGGCTTGGCGCAGTGGGTAAGTTCGTTTCCTCACATGCGAAAGGTTCCGAGTTCAAATCCCGGCCGGGTAGAATGGTGCGATCTAACCATTTAAAGTCTTGATCATCATCGCAGTATACCCTAACCGGGTCGAAGCGATGTATTAGGTGTGTGACTCAATTTTTACAGATTTTTTCTTCGAGCTTAAAATTATATTTAAAATAGAAAAATATTCGCGGCCTTTTCTGGTTTTGAAAGGATCGGACAAAAGGTTTCAGACCACGGAACAACAAGTCTATGTAAGTTTACGATGGCAACTGATAAACAGCACATTCGGCACTGTATTTTATACGAATTCCAACAAGGATAAAATGCTTCTGAAGCACGGGAATCAATGTATAGTGTTCTTGGTACCGATGTTGTATCTTATGAAACGTGTAATGATTGGTACAAAGGTCTTAGAAGTGGTGATTTCGATCTGAGTGACCAACCGCGTCCTGGACAGCCTCGAAAGTTTACAGATGTGAAATTGCAAGCTCTACTGGATGCACACTTAACGCAAACACAACAAGAGCTTGCAGCTCAGTTAGGAGTCACCCGAACAGCTATTTCTAAGTGTTTGCGTCACATCGGAAAAATCCAAAAACTTGGAAGGTGGGTCCCACATGTGTTGACCGAACACAACCTAGGTCAACGTATGAACACGTGCCTTCCACTGCTTCCCGGGAACAAAAAAACGACTTCTTGTGGAGAATTGTGACGGGTGATGAAAAGTATATTTTTTACGAGAATCCCAAACGTAAAAAGTCGTGGGTAGATCCCGGGCAATCCAGTACATCGACGCCGAAACAGAACATCCACTTAAAGAAGATTCTCCTGTGTATCTGGTGGGACATGGTGGGTGTGCTTTATTACGAACTCCTGAAAACAGGTCAGACGGTGACTGCGGAACGCTGCAGCCGACAACTGAACAAACTGAGCGAAGAACTTGATCGGAAAAGACCATTTACTGGGCAAGGAAGCAGGCAAGTCATACTGCTGCATGACAATGCTCGACCTCACATTGCTCGCGCGACTCAGAAGACCCTCTTAAACTTGGGATGAGAAGTTCTCCTGCACGAGACATATTCACCAGACTTGGCCCCATCCGACTATCACTTGTTCCGGTCCAAGCAGCACGCCCTAGTGGATAAACGGTTTAAAACGCTGGACGATGTGCGTAAATTCGTCGATGACTTTATCGCCTTGAAGCCTGCAAGTTTCTTTCGCGACGGCATTCGAATGTTACCTGAGAGATAGCGCAACGTCATAGAAAACGATGGACAATGTTTCCAAGATTAAGTTCGTTGTTCTCTATTTTTTTATATGAAATAAATTTACTGAAAAATCTGTGAAAATTAAATCACATACCTAATAAAATAACGATAAAAAAAAAGTAGTCCATCATACATGATGTTCCGCAGGAGAGGGCCCAATACCGAGCACTGAGGTACTCCCCCGGTAACTCTGTACTGTTTGGGTCCCGTCTCGGTATCATACATGAGGATTCTGTCGGTGAAGTAACTTCCGACCGTCCTCCTCAGGTATCCGGGTACTTTCATCCTGTCAAGGGCCTCCATGATACAGTCCCACTTGGCAGAGTTGAAGGCATTCTTAATGTCCAGTGTTACTTAATGTCCAGTACTTTGTCCCTCCCTTCCATCGAGTCCCCGAGATCGCCTCGGCAGTGCTGACGACGAGGTCAATGGCATCGAGTGTGGAGCGATCTCTCCTGAAGACGTATTAGTTTCCGACTAGCAGCGGCTCTACTACTGCTTCTATTCTCTGGTGGATATGTTCGAGAATTTTCCGGGCTATATTTAGCATGCAGAGGGGGCGATAAGATGAAGGTTCGTTCGGTGGTTTCTTCCCCTTCGGGAGGAGTACAAGCCTCTGTTGCTTCCACTTGGCCGGAAAGGTGCCCTTCTTTAGACACGCATTATAAACATCCAGGAATAGTCCTGGTGCTGCACTGATCCCTGCTTTCAATGCGATGTTGGGGATTCCATCAAGGCCAGGAGCCTTGGTGTTCCCCAATCTACTGCATGCTTCACCAAGTTATTCTTCCGTCACTGGTGAGATCGATGCAGCCTCCCATAATTCTGTGAAGTGACGGAGCTCCGGTTGTTGAGGGAACAATACCGCCACAATTCTCGCCAACAGCTCAGAGCATGTCGGGGATGGCATAGACTGGCTCCTCAGCCACGTCATGACCACCTTATACGGCTTGCCCCACGTGCCCCACGTGTCAGCTTCAACTTCGTCGAGGAGTCCGTTCCAGCATTGCTTCTTGCTGCACTTGATCGCTTTGTTGAGCTCTCGACGTACAGTCTTGTACTTCTTATCCTGTTCCTCATATGTTGGCTTTATTCGACTTCCCAGTGCATTTCTTCTCGCTTTCACGCACTCCCTACGGAGAGCGGAGATTGCATCATTCCACCAGTACATCGGAGGGCGACGATTTCCACTACGTTTTCGAGGCATGGAAGCATCACAGGCCTCGGTTACTTTCCTCATGAGATGTTCGGCTTTTTCCGTAGCACTATTGCCACTGATCGCATGATCATCCAGTGCCACTAGGAATGAGCTGGAATCGAAGGTGCTCCCCGTCCAACCGATTTCGTTGGTCTTCTTCGATGTTGATCTGATCCTTCGACCAGCGAATACCTCCCAAAAAATTGCTCGATGATCTCCACTTACAAACGTGGGTTCAATGCCATTGTGTAGTAGGACGACGTCCAGTGTAGACATGGCCTCCAATAGTGCTTGCCCCCTTGTTTTGGTCTCTTTGCTGCCCCAGTCAACTGCCCAAGCGTTGAAGTCCCCAGCGATTGCCACGGAAAAGTGCTGCTTCGTGTCCTCGGTCAGTCCTCGGTCAGTCCTCGGTCAGTGCAGGAAGTCCATGAACTCGTCAAACGTCAGGCTCGGTGGAGCGTAACAGCTGTAAAAGTGGATTCCTTTCAGCTTAGTTACCATGAAGTCAGCTTCCTGAGTATTCGCAATACTCTGGAATAGGAACTTGCCACAAGACCAGATAGCGACCTTGCGACTTTTATCCGTCTCTCAGAGTTGGGTGCCCAGATGTCTGTATGGCTCCGAGATAATCACCAGATCTATCTTCAGCTCCCGCACCGTCTGCATAATCAGATAGTATGCGGCCTCACAATGGTTGAGCTGTAGTATCCGCATTACCGTTTGTTGTTCATCTTATGGAGTGTTTCCCTGAAGACAAGCCATCCGCTGCTACCAGCGATATGAGCACCATTCTTCGTTCGGTATTTCTCGACACACAAGACATAATGAGCTTCCTTCTTACAGGCAGCAGCTCTGTGGCCAGCTTCTCCACACTTTGTACAGAGCTTTGTTCGGTCCACTTCACTCTTGCACTTGATGGCGAGATGTCCATAGTGCCAGCACTTGAAGCACTTAACCAGTCTCTCCACCCTTCGGATCCGGCAGTTGAGAACTGGTAGTTTGAGGTTGAGCTGTAATATCCGCATTGGCGTTTGTGGTTCATCTTATGGAGTGTTTCCCTGAAGACAAGGCATCCGCTGCTACCAGCGATATGAGCACCATTCTTCGTTCGGTCTTTCTCGACACATAAGGCACAATGAGCTTCCTTCTTACAGGCAGCAGCTTTGTGGGCAGCTTCTCCACACTTGGTAAAAAGCTTTGCTCGGTCCACTTCACTCTTGCACTTGATGGCGAGATGTCCATAGTGCCAGCACTTGAAGCACTTGACCAGTCTCCACCCTTCGGATCCGGCAGTTAACCCATCCGACGCGAATCTTACCTCGTTCGACCAAGACTTTCTTCGCGACTGGTGCCGCCACCGTCACTGATAGCGTCTGGGTACCTCCACAGGCTTTCCGCAAGGACCTGACGGCGCCCAGGGGAATTTGGCAATCCACCCCAGCTGCGAGTTGTAGAGCCTTGAGCCTTGAGCCTTGAGTCTTCTTGTGGTCCTTTACTAAGGACATCAGCATCATCTCCTAAGAGTTCGGCTATCGCTTTGCGTAAGCCTTCAGCTTTGTCCTCTTTGTCCCTTGCCAAGATGATCAGCATATCTTCAGTGGTCGTTCTGCGGATCTTGTCAACACAATCACGAGCCTGCTCGGAAGGTATCTGCTGCTTCACTACTTTGAGTATCTCCGAATACTGTTGCTTGTCCTTCGGGCGAACAATCAGTGCGTTTGGCCTTGTCGCTGATTTCCCCTGTCTCTTCTGCTTCTTCTTCTTCTTGGGCGGCTTCTCTGGCAGCTTCGGTTGCTGCTGCTCCCTTCTACTCTTGACCTGCTCCCAGTCCAAGCACTTTGCAGGTGGATTTTCCCTCTTGCTCCGGGCGTGAGCGGCCTCCCGCGCTTCCCTTTTCTTTTTTTTGAGGTCCCTGATCTCCGTCGGTGGTGGTTCTCGCGACTTCCCTTTTGTCCTGGAAGCCTTGGCCGTATCAGAGAGCCGAGCTCTCATTTTCAAGCTCAGAATCCATCGTCGTCGCGGTGCCTTCAGAAAGCGTTCGCGTTTTCCCTAAGAGTAAGAATACCGACGTTACCGGCAATGTCTGCCCTGCTTCCCGCCTAGCTGCCTGAGTCGTTTGGCAGAGGTGCTGATAGAGTTCTCTCGAGCATGAGCTTTGATGCTCCTCTTCTCCTTCATGAAGGCGATCAGGTCGGCTATGAGCTGTTCATGCCTATCCCACATCTTCTTCAATGTGACCTTGTCACTTGGCCCAGGTTTTTGAACCACGTTGTCTTGCTTCTTATCTTCGTTTTGTAAGTTTAGTTTATTATTCATCATATTCCCACGAGTACCTAGGGAAGTATAACTGTCCACTCCGAACAGAGCCCCGGCTGTTGGAATAAGGCCACTGAATACACCTGGGGTGGGACCTGGTGCCCCAGGGAATACCATTTGCGCCGCCAACTACCCCTGGCGCCTTTCAGAACTCAGCATGGTGAACGCCTTGACATTGGGGAGAGGCTGTTGTAGGGAGCCCACCCTGCACGCCTCTTTTGGAGTTGAGCTTCTCTCCCAAGATGTCCTGAAAAGGACACAGCTCGGCTTGAACTGCTTATTTTGGGTACATCCCTTAAGCGCCTCCACCGTCGACAAGGTCCTGCAGTTTGTAGAAGGTGTGTGTGTGTGTGTGTGTGTGTGTGAATTTTGTCCAACGATATCTACTGAACAAATGAAGCGATTTGATTAGATTTTTTTTTAATCGGTGTCTTCATGTAACTTAGAACTGATGAGTTTATGTAGACGATCCTTATCCAACCTTATGTTAATGTAAATGCCATATATATGAGCAGATCCACGTCAAAACGCAAGGCCAAAAAAATAGATCTCACGGATTTTCTCGCCGATTTTTTTCCTTAAAATTGGTCTCAATGCGAACATTTAAAAAAAAATCACCCAAAAATATTGAAAATTAAGGGAGTTATAATTTTTTGAAAATTTTTCGTTTTTTTCCATGCATATTTTCGAGTGATTTTTCTTTTCAAGTTTTCAGCAATATCCAATTCGGGTTTGGAGGTATCAAATCGCGGTTTTGCACATGAAATATACATTAAAAAATCTTGAAAATGAGCCGTCATTCGATGCATCCCATTGTTATTTAAGGGTTTTATGCAACAAAACGTGTTTTTTATTCAATCACAATTATCTCAAAAACCTCATTTTTTTTAAATCTGAAATTTTCACCAAAAATCATCAGTAAAATGATGAAAATTTTGGCGGCAATTAAAGTTATTCGCAGTGGTTGACTGCATTTTGATGGGTGAAATAAGCATGTTGCTGGAAATCTGAGGAAAATGTGACCTAATTTTCCTTAAATCAAGATGTGGGTGCAGATGATCTCTTTGTCGATTTTTTTCCTCAAAGTAGATCTTCAGACTTATATTTTGAAAAAAAATCATTGGAAAATTTCGATAATTAAGGGAGTTATGATTTTTAAAAAATTATTTTCTTTTTTTTAATCAATGAGTTTATAGATGATTTTCGAATTATCTTAGGAATGAGTGGATTTTCAAAAAAATACTGACGAATAACAAGCTTTCGTTATAATTCTATCTACTACCATTCGATTTTATGATTTTACAAGAGTCATAAGATGGGAGAGATAGTGGATAAGGAAATTCAGTTTGTTTCTTGCTGAAAATAATGATGACAAATCTCTGAAGTGAATCCTTTTGTTATTCCCCTTATTAATAATCAAAATATAAATTTCAAGTGCTTTTCATGAGTTGAAAATTAAGGAATTTATGGGAGATGGCATTTTCGACAGAAAGAAGGAGATATTTTTCTGTCGCTGTAGAATTCACTGATTTTTCCTTCAATTGATCGATCATTTCATTGAAACACTGGACTTCATTTATCTCTTTATTGGAATTTCTCTTTAAGTTTCCCGCAGTTTCAAATTTTGTCTGGATAGCTTCAATAATCAAGTTATACGTGTCCTTCAAACATTGCTAAAATGTGAAAAGATGGAACAATTAACTATTGAAAACATCATTAAATAAGACGTTTTCAGCTATATTTTTATATGTAACACTTACTTCGTTATTCCAGTCGTTCATACCAATGGGAGGTAATTTAAGAGTTTTTGCTATTGTATCTATTGTATTCCTAGCTTCTTGAATTTCACCCTGGGAACTTATGAAGCCAGGAGAACAATAAAACTCTGAAGATGAAGTGCTCGATATTTGTTTCAATACTGGTGACGGATGTTCCTCATACCATAAAGGGACATGTGTGTATAAGCATTTCATGTATAATTTTCGCCCAGGTGTGAGAATAACCCGAGATTTATATTTTTCATAAAGCTCCAGGAACACCACTGTCAAGTTTTTCTTGATAATCCTTTTGTGTTTCTGCCTTGGGTCAGAACATCTTTCGTTACGCAAAAATAATTCAATGTTTTTACGCAGATGTTTTTCACAAAAAAACTCAGCAACAGGGTTGATGAATTGTAACTGGAGAGATTTCTCTACATTGAGATCATTAATTGTTAATAACTGTTCTGCTGTGCACTCAAACTCTTCACACTTTTAATAGCATTGGGGAATTCCGTTTGAGCCTGTAATTTTGTGAGCAAAATCAAATCAATTTATTACGTAATAAATGGTATCATAACCAGTTCAAAACCAGTTCAAAGTTGATTTTAAGGTTAAAATTATATTTTTCAGAATTTTTGAACGAACCTTCCACCATGATTGATGTGTAATCGAAGCAAAGAATTCAATCTTTCTACAATTTTCGTTCTACACAAATTTATTATCATTTCGCTAACTAAAAAAATTTGTGTAATCGATGATTTATTTTGAAACTGTCAGTCTCGGCGAAAAACACTGAACGTTTAAGCAGGTGCTTCGGAAGAGCCGTGTGCAGCCACATTCAGTTCAATGAGAGGGTACACTAGGGATCTACATGATCAGAGGGTTTTGTGTGGCGAAAAATATGAATGACCGGAAAGGAAGACTATTTCTTTCTCTTGGAAAGAAATCACGTAAGTTTATTGATTTAAAAAGAGAAAATAATTTTTAAAAAATCATAACTCCCGTAATTATTCGACGGACCCGGTTTTCAGGCCGTCTTGAAAGACCACGCACCACGGACCCGGTCTGCCGGACCTGGTCCGTGACCCTCCACACACAGGCGAACTTGGTCTGGTCCGCGTACCCCGTACGTCCGTGTATGGTGGCTTTTAATGGGTCACACCCACTCCAGCCCACATGCAATGGAAGCGAACGACCAACAGCCGAATCCAATTCCAGCCCACCCGCAATGGGAGCGAGCGACCGACAACCCAGTCCACATACACGGACGTACGGGGTACGCGGACCAGCCGAAATTGAGCCTCCAAGAGACCAAGTTCGCCTGTGTGTGGACGGACCAGGTCCGGCAGATCGGCTCCGTGGTGCGTGGTCTTTCAAGACGGCTTGAAAACCGGGTCCGTCGCGTACCAAAATTACCCTCAAGTTCGTCCGTGTATGGTAACAACGGACCCGGTACACGGACCAAGAGCATTTGCGCATGCGCTATCCCCAAAGAAAAATGAATAGAATCTGTTTTCCTTTAATAATATTCCTATTTTAATAATAAAGTAATATTAAATAATTCGTCAAATACATTTATCATTCCCCTTGACCCAAATTATGAATTTATTGATTAGAAATTGAACATTTTGCACGCGACAAAGAGTAATTCCTAATTTCTGTGGAATAGATCTTCGATTGGATTCTTGTAGAGAATTCATCCAGAATAAGCGAATTATTTGTTTCTCCTGAATGGAATATTTCCATTGAAATACATATATGAAATTATCCATTTACAGTGAGAATATTGTTGAAATGCATACTAAATATTAAAATGAAGATTTTTATTTCATTTTTCATCATTTTTCAAGTAAAAACAAAAACATTTGATGATCGGAATACTCTTAATCGAAGAGATTCATCGCGGCATTGTTTAAAATCATATGAAGGCTTCAATATCGCAGACATTCTGATCGTTCCGTGTATGGGGGTGTACAGACCACAGACCGTTTCCGCACGGACCGGGTCTGCATACGCCGTGCGCCTGTGTATGGTGGCCTTTAAAAAAAAATATCGAAATATGGGCAAATCTAAGCTCCATAAATTCTTGTCGTTTGGTGAATTCCGAGGCTCAAAATTGGTCACCACCAAATCCTTAGCACCACGAAAGTGTTATGGACCAAGTTGAAGGTGGTGTGAGAAGGATAAATATTTTTAATGAATGATTAAAAATATGAGGTGGTTGACAGGTTTGGTCGCCGCCATGATACTTGGATCCCCCTCCCTGGACCGCAAGGTACTTCCAAGATAGCGGTGCTCACAGCTGTCAGCCACTTCATACTTTTAAACATTAAGGCCCGGTCGGATGGATTTTTGTCCGACATGTCCCTAGAAAATTCCCCAGAAAATTGTCCAAAAAAAGCATTTTTCGACGCCACTAATTACGACCGTATGGTTACACTAAAAAATTTGATTTTTGCTTGAAAAAACAATTTATTGCCCCTTAACGGAAATTGTGTCTTGAAGGGGGGAAATACGTTTTTATATTTTTAATATTGACTAGAAAATAACACAAAATAAACACCACCATCTCCTCTAGTCACATTACACTCGCGTGATACCCTGTCACTATGGCGACGGTAAATATCCAAAATTATAAACACTTATTCCAATTTTCACACACACTAGACTCTCGAGAACCAATTATCGTTAAAAGAACTATTTTTGACTATTTTTCGCGAGTTGTTCCGAAGGGATTAGACGCCGCTAATTCCCACAATCCGTGACATCAGTTATAGTGAATGTGCCAGATGGCGCCACTGAAAACCCCGAATCTCGGCGTACGGAAATGAGAATTGTCGAGCGGATAGCTCAGGAGTGTAACACAATGAGGGCCCACGGGTACCAAGCATTCGTGCATCTCACTCCCACTCGTGGAAATAGTACAATACTCCGTATTCCACCACCCTACAACCGCGACAATAATAATAATAATAATAATAATGATAATAATTGTGAAAAACAAAAAAAAACAAATGAAAATCACTGTATTTGCGCTAAATTTCGGGAAAAGCTCCAATATAGAAAATTTTTGAGAAAATTCGCCGATTCTCTAATCAAAAATCCGATTTTCAAAACAATAAACAATCTAACTCTCAATTCGCAAAAAAAGTTTAAGAGTTGAATTTTTGATTCTCAATTATCTCTCAATCTACTCTCGACTTTTTTTTAGAGTTGAAAATTGGATTATTGATTCTGAATAATGTCGCAATTTAATCTCAACTTTTTCTGAGAGTTGAGAACTGGATTTTTTTTGACAATGGGATTTTTTATTCTCAATTATCTCTCAATTTATTTTCAGATTTGCATTTTGAAAATTGAATTTTCGATCATCAATTGCCTTTCAGTATTATATTTCAGTAGTTTTAATCAACTTTTCCACAGAGTTGAGAATTCGTTTTTTTTCTCTCTATATAAAATGAAAAAATAGTTTCGTAGGACGCTAAAAATTTTCAGTGCTGAGCGGTTTCAGTGCTCAGAAGGGTCAGAAAGGTCAAAGGCCATATAAATTAAGACCTGAAAATTTTCAAGCTTCACAAGGGTCACGAAGTTCTGAAGGGTCTAGAGGGTCTGAAGGGTCTTCAGGGTTCACGAGGGTCCAAGGGTCTCAAAGGTCATGAGGGCCCTAAGGGTCATAAGGGTCATAGGCGTGCTACGGGTCATAAGGGTCATAGAGGGGCTAAGAATCATGAGGGTCATAGATGTGCTAAGGATCACAAGGATCATAGAGGTGCTAAGGGACATAATGGTCACGAGGGTCATAGGGATGTTAAGGGTCATAAAGCTTAATAGAAAGGCTAAGGGTCATAAGGGTCATAGGGGCCCTAAGGGTCATAGGGGTGCTAAGGGTCATAAGGGTCACTGAGGGGCTAAGAGTTATGAGGGCCACAAGGGTCATAGATGTACTGAGGGTCTTAAGGGTCACGAAAGTCATAGAGGTGAAAAGGGTCATAGGGGTGTTAAGGGTCAAAAGGGTCATAGAGAAGCTAAGGGACATAAGGATCACGACGGTCAGAGAGGTGATAGGGTAATAGGGGTGTTAAGGATGATAAGGGTCATAGGGGTGTTAAGGGTCATAAGGGTCATAGAGGGGCTAAGAGTCATAAGGGTCACGAGGGTCTCAAAGGTCACGAGGGTCATAAGGTTTCTAAATGTCAGAGGTGCTAAGGATCACGAGGGTCATAGGAGAGCTGAGGGTCACGAGGGTCATATGAGCGCTGAGGGTCAAGAGGGTCATAAGAGCGCTGAGGGTCACGAAGGTCATAGGAGCGCTGAGGGTCACGAGGGTGATAGGAGTACTAAGGGTCACGAGGGTCATGGGGGTTCTAAGGGGGCTGCCCATATATAGAGGGGTGTCCATATATGGGGGTGCCCATATATAGGGCCTATATATGTATATGGGGGTGCCCATATATTGGGGGGTGCCCATATATGAGGGGTGTCCATACATGGGGGGGTGATTATATATATGGGGTGGTGCCCATATATGGGGGTGCTCATATATGGAGGGGTGCCCATATACGGGGGGTACCTATATATATGGGGGGTGCCCATATATGGAGGGTGCCTATATATGGGGATGCCCATTTATGGGGGGGTGCCCATATATGGGGGGAATTATACGTATCTGGCCTCTTATGGTAAAGTATGGATAGAGTTATCGGAAAAACCCTCCCGGTCACACCCACTCGGTCATACCGGGAGGGGGGAGCAAGCGAAGCGAGCAAGGGGGTGCGAAGCCCCCCCCCCTGTAGAGACTGTGGTGCGATGGGAAAGGCTTGAATCAATCCACTATTAACAATTGATATAAAATTGTTATTTATTACTAAACGCGTCTTAGGGATATTTACAAGGTATGGGAGAAGATGGTGACTCCCGGGTATTCGTCGATCAGTGCCGGACTGAATATAATAAATATTCGCAAAAGGCAAGAATTCGGATACACGTTACAATAGGTGCGAGAGAGAAGTATACATTTTATTGGCGCCTGACAGAGCGCAATGATGTTACTGATGTCCAGTCGTCTCAACTACGCACCTTGTCGTGTCCGTGTACTAATGCGTAAATATGGATGTAGCGAGGCACTACATGACTCCCCGCTTGAGTAAAAACGAAGTTTTTAGAACTGTAACAGAAAAATTATTATTCTAGGGACAGATAAAATTATCAGTTGAGTAAGCAGCTGAAACTCAGAGAAAAAAAACTTTTCCAAACAAAAAGAAATTATTTTGCAAATTTAGAAAAAAAATTTAGAATGTCGGGGAAATGTGCGAATGTTACACGTTCCCTCTTTCCTCCCAGTGTTGCTGTGACTGCTTGGGATGATCGTGAGCACTTGGAGTGGTGTGGGTTTGTTCGTCTTTGCCGTGTGATGCGAAGGCGCGTGTGTGTATGCAGGTGTGGGTATGTGATGCCTCTCGGTGGGTGTATCAGAGAAGTGATGCCCTGGTGAAGACGTCTGTCGGCGGCCCCGTGCGATGTGACGACGCGGATTCCAGAGCGTGAAGTTCTCGTTGATGATTTGGCGGAGGTGGGCTGGGTGAGTCGGCTCGATGTTCTCGACGCTGCCATCGGACAAGTTCGACATGCGGTTACTTTCTTCTCTCCCTCATGCGTGAATATCGCTGCGAACCCAGCGGGTGAGGTTTCCATCCTCGTTAGCCCGAGTGGTCGAGATGCGATGTAGCTGCGATGGGACTGCGGGTGAGGTTGTCATCCTCGTTGGCCCGCGCCGCACGTGCGGTGTCCATTTTTGGCTGTTATGTTAATCTGCCTCGTACCAACAGAGTACTCAATAATCGTGAAGGTAGAGGTGGTGTTGCCTGCATCGTAGTGTGGGTAATGTACTCCCTTGCTCGCCGTATCCCGTTGTCACTGTAGTCGTGCTAGCGCGGTTGTTGTCATTTCACAGCTTATTCGAAATAAAATAAAATTGAAGAATATGAAACACGGGACAGAAGCGTTATAAGTCCTTGTTATGACCAGCACACTACAACGTCTTTGGTACTCGGCAATGTGCCGGTGTGAAAAACAAAAACAGCACATTCAAAGGCATTTGTTTTGGTTTTCGCGAGGACACTGCGAAACCAAGGCTCGGCGCTCGGATGCTTGGAATGTTCCAGAAATCACGAGACGCCCATTTGTATAATGCCGTTGAGTACCCACGCGACGAAATTTTACGGTTTTCTATCGCGGGGGATTAATTTAACACTCGAACTCGCGGATTGTGCGGCATTGGAAAGTCTAGGATGCGTGGATGTTCACCAGGATAGGAGTAACTCACTGGAATGCACGAATAAACGTTCGATGGTGAATGCACGCGGTTGCGAGAAGTTTTCACTTGTCGATTATAAAAAACGCGGCGTTCCCGTTTGAATTCTGTCGGAAATTTGTCTCTCACACAAATTCTGACCGGTACCACGCGCTGGCCACGGACACCGAGCAAGAGATGATCGACAACTGAACGACAACCATCAGGCTATCTCTCTCGCTCCAATGCTGCCACGCGTATATTTCGGATTTATTCCATTTACGAATTTCTACCTGCGAATTGAAGCGAGCGACAACTGTCTCAACTCGCCAGTCATACACTGACCTCCTAGTGGATCACAATATATCTCTTACATTCCTTTACTTTTGTATATATATTTAAACGTCTTATTAAACTGTGATTTGTCTAACTGAATCACGTGTGTTAGTGAATCGTTACTTCCTACAACAACCTCGATTCCTACACCCCCGGGGTGGGTGAGCGGAGCGAGCGAATAAAAAAATAGGAGGGAAAATTTAGGGGACCCAAAAATTCAGGCGACGGTTAATATAAGGGTCAGGAA
The DNA here is from genome assembly GCF_001412515.2 of Diachasma alloeum. NCBI lineage: Eukaryota > Metazoa > Arthropoda > Insecta > Hymenoptera > Braconidae > Diachasma > Diachasma alloeum. The sequence goes on from NW_021680994.1 coordinate 94,824, forward strand.
TGAGGGTCAGGGACAAGGGTCAGGTAAAAGGGTCAGGGACAAGGGTCAGGTAGAAGGGTCAGGGGCAAGAATCAGACATAAGGGTCAGAAACAAGGGTCAGACATGAGGGTCAAGAACAAGGGTCAGGAACAAGGGTTATGTGTATATACGGGTCATCAATGTCATGGGGATGTAAGGTTCATAAGGGTTGTAAGGATATTAAGGGTCCCTCGAGATATTAAGAGTCAAAATAAGAGTCACGCTAAGGGTCATAAGGGTTATAAAGGTCCAAATAATGGTCACAATAAAAAAAAGTAGTGTTGCCTAACGCTAAAAAATGTTCAAGGTTCATGAGGGTCACGAGGGTCGCAAGGGTCATGGGGTTGCTAAGGTTCATAAGAATTATAGAGTTGCTAGGGGGCATAAGGGTCATGGGGATGCTAAGGGTTATAGGGTTGCTAAGAATCATAAGGGTTATGGGGATATAAGGGTCATAAATGTCATGAGGATGTAAGGTTCATAAGGGTTATGGGGATATTAAGGGTCAAATCAAGGGTCACGCTAAGGGTCATAAGGGTTATAAAGGTCAAAACGAGGGTGGCAAGGGTCATGGGATTGCTAAGGGTCATAAGGGTCATGGGGTTGCTAAGGGTCATAAGGGTTATAGAGTTGCTGAGGATCATAAGGCTTAGGTGGATATAAGAGTCATAAATGTCATGGGGATGTAAGGTTCATAAGGGTTATGGGGAGATCAAGGGTCCCTTGACATATTAAGGGTCAAAATAATGGTCACAATAAAAAAAGTAGTGTTGCCTAACGCTAAAAAATTTTCAAGGTTCATAAGGGTCACAAGGGTCAAGGGGTTGCTAAGGGTCATAAGGGTTATAAGGTTGCTAAGGATCATAAGGGTTATGGGTATGTAAGATTCATAAGGGTTATGGAGATATTAAGGGTCCCTTGGGATATTAAGGTTCAAAACAAGGGTCACGCTAAGGGTCATAAGGGTTATAAGGGTCAAAATAATGGTTACAATGAAAAAAGTAGTTATAAAAGGGTTATGGGTACGTAAGATTCATAAGGGTTATGGGGATATTAAGGGCCCCTTGGGATATTAAGGTTCAAAACAAGGGTCACGCTAATCATAAGGGTTATAAGGGTCAAAATAATGCTCACAATAAATAAAAGTAGTTGCCTAACGCTAAAAAATTTTTAGGGTTCATAAGGGTCACGAGGGTCGCGAGGGTCATGGGGTTGCTGAGCGTCATAAGGGTTATAGGGTTGCTAAGGATCATAAGGGTTATGGGGATTTAAGGGTCATAAATGTCATGGGGATGTAAGGTTCATAAGGGTTATGGGGATATTAAGGGTCCCTTGGGATATTAAGGGTCAAAACAAGGCTCACGTTAAGGGTCATAAGGGTCATAGGTTTGCTAAGGGTCATAAGGGTTATAGAGTTGCTGAGGGTCATAAGGGTTATGTGGATATAAGGGTCATAAATCTCATGGGGATGTAAGGTTCATAAGGGTCATGGAGATATTAAGAGTCCCTTGGGATATTAAGGGTTAAAATAATGGTCACACTAAAAAAAAGTAGTGTTGCCTAACGCTAAAAAATTTTCAAGGTTCATAAGGGTCACAACAGTCAAGGGGTTGCTAAGGGTCATAAGGGTCATGGGGATGCTAATGGTCATAAGGGTTATAGGGTTGCTAAGGGTCATAAGGGTTATGGGTACGTAAGATTCATAAGGGTTATGGGGATATTAAGGGCCCCTTGGGATATTAAGGTTCAAAACAAGGGTCACGCTCATCATAAGGGTTATAAGGGTCAAAATAATGGTCACAATAAATAAAAGTAGTTGCCTAACGCTAAAAAATTTTTAGGGTTCATAAGGGTCACGAGGGTCGCAAGGGTCATGAGGTTACTAAGGGTCATAAGGGTTATAGGGTTGCTAAGGGTCATAAGGGTTATGTGGATATAATCATAAATGTCATGGGGATGTAAGGTTCATCAAGGGTCCCTTGGGATATTAAGGGTCACGCTAAGGGTCATAAAGGTTATAAGGGTCGAAATAGTGGTCACAAATAGTAACCCTTAGGGTCATAGGGTTCAAAATAAAAAAGTAGTGTTGCCTAACGCTAAAAAATTTTCAGGGTTCATAAAGGTCACGAGCGTCATGGGGTTGCTAAGGGTCATAAGGGTCATGGGGTTGCTAAGGGCTGTAAGAGTCACAAGGGTCAAAAAGGTCATGGGGTTGCTAAGGGTCATAAGGGTTATGGGGTTGCTAAGGGTCATCGGGGTTATAGGGTTGCTGAGGGTCATAAGGGTTATGGGGATATAAGGGTCATAAATGTCATGGGGATGTAAGGGTCATAAATGTCATGGGGATGTAAGAGTCATAAGGGTTATGTCTAATATAAATGGAGTTTTAGAATATATATGAATGGATGGAAATTATCAAGTGGTTGTGCCTTACTGGACAGGCGTTGGATGGAGCCTGATCCCATTCCCTTTAGGAAAGGAGAAATACATGCAGAAACAGATATTTTGAGTGGTTTGAGTGGATTATTCTATTTGATGACCAATGAATGTATTTCACAATAGAATTTTAACAATGAAAGTATTGAATAAACCCCACGGTCATACCCGCATACCCACAGGTGGGGGGGTGTAGGGTTCGCGGTGGTGGATGTTCGGGAAGGTATCGAATCACTACGCGAGGCAATGTTGCTAAACTGATTAGTTTATTGTCGGTATGAATGTATGTACATGAGTGAGTCGTAATGAATATATATATATATATATATATATATACAGATAAGGTGCAGATGTCCACCGATCGGTGAGAGCCGGACGACTGAATTCGGGAGTATTGCGACACCTGAGGTATGGGTGTGGTCCTCAGGTGTAAGTGTGTGTGAGGTGAATTAGCTCATCACGTGGTAGATGTAGCGAGACGCTATAGGGGGGGGGGGAAGCGAGCGAAGCGAGCAGGGGGCGAAGCCCCCTAGTTTTAAATAAGATTCAGATAGAGCTGCGAATGCATTACATGACCCGTCATTGACGGTCATATGACGAGATGTTTTCCACGACTGTCACAATTCCCCCCCCCCTTCTACGACCGTCACAATTGGCGAAGAAAAAATGACAGTCATTTTTGATCTATACAGATGCGAGCTCATTGTTTTATTATCAATTTTTCTTTGAATTCATTTTGCATTAGCCTAATGTGCATTTTGAAATCAAAATTACGACGATTTTCCATCTATCTAGAGATGAAGCTATTTTATTTATGACAGTCACAAATTAGAAATGAGTTTGATCGTCATTTTGTATCCATATAGATGATTTGACAACAATTTGCTTACAAATTATTTGTGGCAATCATTTGTAGTTACGAAATTCGTGCGTCACATGACCGTCATTTTTTGGTCACATGACGCGATCTCAAAAATGACTGTAATTTTGCATCTCTAATTCAGAATCATTGAGAATCAACAATGCTATTTTCAAAAACAAAAAAATCAAATTCTCAGTTCTCAAAAAAGTTGAAAGTAGATTGAGAGATAATTGAAAATCAAAAATAATTTTTTCAAACGCAATCCGGAGAATTTTTTCAGAGTTTTCAGAAAACTGGATAATTTCCTCCAATTTTTTTTATAAAAACGCAGAATTTTCGCAAATTCTTAAATAAACTGTAGAATTTTCTCGAAAAACGGAGAATTTTGTCGAATTCTCTAGAAAACCGAAGGATTCCCCCGAATTTATTAGAAAATCGATTAATTTCACCGAATCTTCTAGGTAACCGTAGAATTCTTCCGAACTTATGAGAAAATCGGCGAACCTCGTGCAATTTAGTAGAAAATCGGAGAATTATCTTGAATTTTCTTGAATTTTTTAGAAAACCGGAGAATTTCCTAGAACGTTCCCAAAAACCCAATAATTTTCTCGATTTTTTTTTAAAAACTGGAACATTAATTCAAAGATTTTAGAAAATTGGAGAATTTTTTCGATTTTTTTTTTAAATCGACGGATTTTCTCGAAAACCATAGATTTTTCTGGAAAGCTTTCGGAAACTTGGCTCTTCCGGACCAAGTTGAGAGTTGGACTCTGGATAATTTATGGTTTTTGAGAGAAAATTCAGGGTTAGTTGAAAGTTGGAATGACGAGGCGTAAAATGCATTTTTCCACTCGGATTTCGGCCAAGCAGAAGGCAGGGAACAGCACCCGGATACATTTCCACAGCCATACATTTATAACCCACTTTTTTGTTTATCTGTCAGACAGAATATTAAACGTGAAATGCGTTGAAAGAAGAAACATTTGAAAAGCTACTAGTGATTTTCCGTCGGATTTTTTTTAGAAATTTCCGAAATAAAACTATTTGACAGCCTCAAATACTGCGCTCTGATTGGCTGAAATCTGAGTGAGAAAAATAATCAGTAGTAATACCACGAGCCCTCCAAAATTATCGGATATTTTCCGATTGTTTTGTTGCGTAGCAACGAGAGGGAGCAATTTTGCAGATTTTTTTTTGTGCCAACCTTATCCAGATCGTTGATACGCAGAAAAACATGAGGGAAATGTCCGATTAATTTTGGAGGTCGAGTGATATTCGACGGATTATTTTTGGTAATCGGATCCTTCCCAAACGGACTCATTTTGACTTTCCTCATGGCTTTCTTTCACTCCAAAAGATAATATTTGACAGTTATTTGGTTAGAGAAACAATTGCAGAGCTAGAGGGAAATTATCAAAAGCTAGGGGGAAATAACCGCTGTAATTTTAATTGGGAAGTACTTCATGTTATTGAATACTGAACTCTGAGTGGGCCAGGGAAGGCCAGATCCGATTACCAAAAATAATCAACAAAAGACACCAACATTTAATTCTCAAAAAGTTTTCGAGAGAATTCTCCGATGCTTTGAAAAATTCGAAGAAATTCTCCAGTTTTATAGAAAATTCTAAAAAATGCTTGAGTTTTTTAAAAAGTCACAGATGAAAAAATTTAACCCGCGATTACTCGTTCAATGAGCGCGGCGTCGCCCGTTTTTGTCTATATTTTTGTGTTTCTTGACGCTTAAAAATTCTGAAAAATTAGAGTTCCTAGTTCAATCTTTTTATTGAGCGTTGGCATTGTCTGTTTTTTTCTCTAAAAATTTGTTTAGCTACAAAAAAAAAGAAATGTCGAACGGACAGAAAAGCGCGCCGCGCCGCTCAGCCCGGTGCGAGTGAATCTCTGTCGACCACTCGAGCGAGTTACATTTACTGCTTCATTCACTGCCACATTTGATAGGCGCACGTAGCGGTAGGCGCCAACATGGCAACAGCGCGCTCGGTTTACTCCAGCGGCGCTGCGCTAATAGTGTAATCAATCTAGCATTTAGGTGACACTTTTAATCCTCCGTCCATGAAAAAATAACCATTAGATAGATAAAAATTCCCTGAACAACATATCAAATTGTTCAATAACAGATTAATGTACTAGATGTAGATATTAAAAATAATTAAAAACAATTGGAATTTTCAGGCGAATGCCAAAAATCCGTGTAGATTCAATTAAATTGAACCGATCATTGAGAAAAAAATACCAGTGTGTAGGACCGAAAATTCTCTACGAAAATGAGTTAGGAACCAATATTGCAGGGGCACTTGTTCTCCCGTAATAAATTATTTAGTATTTTTTACGTGACATCTCGTAAAACGATCAGGTGATTCAATGAGGCCCAGCCCCGTATGCGCACGCATTCCCCTCAAAGTAGCGGTATGCGCAGTAGATTTGAACTGTGAATGTTTTAACTGAGAAGAAAGCCGGAAAAAAATACAGGAGTAAATGACACAATTAAAAAGAAGAAGTGTCACAAGATTATTAGGACTAATAACATTTTGATTGTCCTAAATAAAAATAAGAATACTTCTTATATGTATATAATTAATTAAGGACATGGATGACAGTGGGTTATCAAGTCCTGCATCCATTAAATAATTATAAACCGGTTAATAACTTTATTTCATTCATAACATACATATTTGAGTCTTCTCTACATTTGCATTCGATTATATTTCGGAATTAAACAATAGAAATAAGCAATTACTGACTGAGAAAACTTTATCAAACACTTTTGGCAAAGTCTTCTCGGTCAATATTGTTAATATTTTATTGTTAATATTGTTTCATTCCTAAATATACCAAAATATTACTACAGAGGACGCTCAAATTAATTTTATGAATAAAATGAATTCATCAACCAACTTGTAATTTTTTCATGGGTACAGAAATTGAATACTCCCTTTCGTTTATTTATTTAATTAATTTTATACATATAAGAAGTACTGTTATTTTTATTCATGACAATCAAAATTGCCCGAAGACCTATAAACGGCAGTTGACCGAGATTTTCCGTTTTTTTTTGGGAGCAACGGGTGATCGATTAGAAAAAAATTCTGAAAATATTGTCTTTGGAAAGCAACGAAAAAATGGAAATTTTTGTTTTAATTTTTGTTTTTATACATGGAATATCGAAAATTCTTACGCATTCTTACTACCTAAATTGAAAAATGAATTCGAACAATGTTTCATTTAACATTGTTTAATTTAACAATTTAATTCATCATCCTGAGAAATTCAAATAAAAGTTGGAGTGAACAAAATATTTATTAAAGTTTCTAATTTAGTCAACATGGTTATAATAACGGATCCCAAATATCATTACTCCAGTGATGCATACAATCCCTGGTATTGCACCATCCAACCTGAATGTACAGGTAAAGTAGAATAAATTCCACAAACTGGTTGTGTCCCATTATGGAAATCATCATGAGGAGGGCGACCTAATTGCCCTTTCATTGTTATCAGTTTTCACTACAAAGCGGCGTTGGTAGTAAACTGTCTAGCCACAGTGTACTTTAGGCACCTACATTTTGGTGCTACTTGAAATGATTGAATTAATTGATTAAGACGAATAAATCGCAAAACCTCCACGTACGTCGTAGAATAATCAAGCACATGTATATTTGAATCGACTGCGCATACCGCTCTTGCCCTACAGATGCGCGCGCAGAAAGGGGCTGGATCTCGGGGAGGAATTCGGCAATAACACAAAATTAGGGTTAAAAAAACTTCTGAGGGTTGTCACGGAAAAACTATTCATCCTAGAACATCACTCCTCATATCATTTTCGTGTGGAATTAGCTCCTCTACAATGTAGTATGTGTTTTTTTTTTTTCAATTGATGGAGTTTAGCCGAAACTACGAATGCTTTTGTCATTGACCCGAACGAAAACGACTCGTTTTTAATTATTTTTAATATCTAGTACATCAATCTGTTATTGAACAATTTGATATGTTGTTCAGGGAATTTTTATCTATCTAATGGTTATTTTTTCATGGACGGAGGCTTAATTACTAGGTTTGGCTATTTTTGAGACTAATTTGACTACACTATAACCGTGCGATGAACGAAGGCTGGCGGCCGAGCGCGACTGATCGAGGGTTAATAGAAATATTGACCTAGCGAATTGGTTAGAAAATTCTATTGGATATCTATTGAACTCTCAATTAGTTTTTGGCCGATTCTATTGAGATGTTCAACAAAAAATATTCAATAAAAAAAGTCAATAGAATTCGATTTGTTTTCTATATAACTTATTCTATTGAGATATTTTCTATAGAATTTCCTCTTCTCAAAATTTGAGCCAAGGACATTCTATAGAAAATATCTGAAGAGAATAAGTTACATAGAAAAATCGAATTCCACTGACTTTTTCTATTGAATATATTCTATTGAACATTTTACTAGAATTGGCCAGAAACTAGTAGAAAATTAAAAACAAACTGCAACAGAATTCCTAACAAATTCGCTAGATTTTTCTATTAAATTTTATCATACGCGATTCTTGAAAATTCGTAGGTTTTCGAGAAAATTATAGGAATGACTCTGGCTAACCAAGTTGATAGTTGGGCTTTCAATAATTTCCAGTGTTTGAGAGAAAATTGAGAGTTAGTTGAGGATTGCAGCAACGAGGACTACAATGCATTTTATGCTAGCCCCTCTCAATATTATCACCTTTTTTGAAAATTGAGAATTGGATTTGTAATTCTTGGTGATCTCTTTATTTCCAATCAACTTTTTCGGAATTAAAAATTAATCCCAGGACAATTTTAATAGATTTTTTTTTCAAAGATAATTTGAAATGAAATTTCTAGTGAAGGGAAATTTTTAAAATTAAATAGGAACAGGAGCTGAAAAAAAGCGAAAAATGTGAAAATCGACTCCTGGCCATTCATTAGAGCCTAGAAAGATCAAGATCAGGGTTGAACGTCAGTCAACTTTAGGCCAACTCTGCACTGACATTTGGTCAACTTTGGGTCAACTTTAGCTTGGCCTTGGGTTAACCTTGGCTTGACCACGAGTCCACCTTGACCATCAATCCATCTTGGCTTGACCATGGGTCAACCTTGACCTGACCGCGCGCCTACTGACGGGTTAAAAAAAGTCGATAGTAAAGAGATCGGTTTGCATAAAATGTATTTTTGGCCTCGTCACTCCGACTCTCAACTGACTCAATTTTCTCTCAAACACAGGAAATTATGGAGAGTCCAACTATCAACATGGTTCGCCAACGATATCCCTAGAATTTTCTCGAAAACCGGAGAATATTCCTAGAATTTTTTCGAAAATCTAAGAATTTTTCCTAGAACGCTCTCGAACATCTTAGAATTTCCTCGATTTTTTTTTTTTGAAAATTCGAGATATTGATACAGGGGAGGGTGGGGCAATATGGACACCAGATTTAAATAATGAGTTGAATTCGATCAAATCTACTCTTCCGACTTCATTTGAAGGTCATAAAAACCAACAGATTCTCATAAGACTGCGTCATAAGATAAAAGCAGGGTAAAATGGACACCTCGATTTCTTCCTCAATTTTTTATTTTTCAACAATTTTATTCAATTTCTGAAACGCTAGTCATGATTGCCATTTTCAAATTGAAAAAAAAACTTATTTTTGACGTTCGTCGTGGGGGGTGGTAAATCAAATTTTTCCTTGCTCATTTATCCTCCTCTCCGCCTATTGTTTTATGGTGATTTCCTCTGTGAGTAGAAAAGTAGCCATGTTACAAATTTCGCAAATGAACAAAAGGTCAGATGTGTTGGGCGTCCAATTGATCATTGAAAAAAATTAATAATTTCAAAGTTATTTCAAGAGTAAAACAAGTTATTTCAAGAGTAAGAGGAAATTCAAAGCTACTGTATATTTCAAACTTCAATGTAAAATTTAATAGAGTCGAAGTTTGTTTACTGTTTAAAATTGGAGTTTATCTAACTCTAATTTTTCTTTATAAAAAGATACCGACACGATTCTGTTGGAAAATGTCCTTTGAAAATTTTCTTTATTTTTGAATAGGACCAAATTTTTCAAATGCCTATTTTACCCCACTCTTGACTAATTTCTCGGTTGTGGACTTTGCCAAGAAGCAATTTTTAAAAATCAATTATTGAAAATGTTTTGAGTGTTCATTTTAGTCTCGTCCATACAGATTTATCAGGTGTCCATAATGCACCATGAAACGATTTTCAAAATTTTGAATTAAAAAAAAAATTTTCGCAACATTTTTGAGTGGCCATTTTACTCCAGTTGTCCATATTACCCCCCCCCCCCCCCTCTAATTTTTTCAAAAACCAGAGAATTTTCCTACAATTTTCTCGAAAACCTAAAAATTTTCTCGAACGTGCTCGGACACCCTAGAATTTCCTCGAATTTTGTTTGAAAACTCTAAATATCCTTATAATTTTTTCGAAAACTGGAGAATTTTCAGGAATTTTCTCAAAAACCGGAGAATTCTCTTGAAAATCGGAAATATTTCTCGAAAACTTCATAGGAAGCATGAAAAGATCTACCGGAAAAAATAAACACGAACCGAATAAGGAACAAAAACTGCGGGGCCCCTTCCAAGCCCCACTTTTATATGTCACCCTGGTTTCCTGCCATTCCCGCAGTTACCGACATAGCTATGGTCGGGATAAAGCTTCTTGCTTTGACCGCAAACTGGGGGGGCGTAAAATCGCTACTCTGGAAAAAAATCCCATCCGGGCCTTAAAAAAAAATATTTAATCTTCTCAGACCACCCTCAACTTGTTCCATAACATTTTCGAAGTACTAAGGATTTGGTGCTGATAACTTTTGAGTCTCGGAATTCACCAAATGAAGAGAATTTATGGACGCTCAGATCTGCCCGCATTTCGGTAGTTTTTTAGACTTATTGGAAGGTTCCCCAGTGTAATTGAATCACCACAGTTAGCAATAGGAGTAATATTTATTATGATAATGTAATACTAGTAACACAAATAGACTTTGGAATGACTTGATGTCGAGTGCTATACGTGTAGCGTTAGAATAGAGGTCTTGTAGTAATGGCTTGTTTCCGTGGGCGACGTTGAGCAGCTGTCGCGGCTTGAGGTTGATCGAGGCGCTGCCTCGAGGTCGAAGTGGGGACTACCGGAGGCGGAGTCGCCACAGTCCATTTTCAGAAATCCTCTATACCGTCTTCGGTTCAAATAATCAACTGAACGTGTTCCACGTCATTCGCAGTAGAATCTCAAATTCGATCTATTGAAATTATTTCCGAAGCCAAGGGTGTAGTGAAAAATTTATTGGTAGCGAGAAAAGAATGAAAACTGGAAATCCGAATACCGAATGCGATGAAACATCATATTATGTGTAGAACACGTATTCGTATATGTTGACATAAGATGGCAATTCAGTTCAGATCTAGCAATTTTTCTAGTCAGATGCTTGTACGAATCGAGAAACGCCCAAAATCCTGGATCATACATAAAGATAAGTGTACGCAATTGTCATATTCCAGCCAGTTTTCGTATCAGGATAATTAATAACAAACCCATCATTCATTACGAAAAAACATTCGAACAAAAATTGGAAGAATAGAAGTCTCGTGATGAGATCTGTACTATTTGGCGCATCTATAACCCTATTCTCTCTGTTCGTAAGACAATAGTAACCATTTGCAGAACTATACGCGACAGTTGTGATTACAAAGATGGAAATAATCATCGAATTATAGTCTAGTGGAAAGAATATTCGCCCATTCGGCTATTCACGAGAATTGCGATTCGTCCGAAATTACTCTCAAGCCAGTGTCGGTAAGGTAGCAATCATATTATAACATGACTCTCAGGCGGATACTCGCATGGTAATCGACCCCAATACCGACGAGGATTACCCACCATATCGACATTTTGCGGACAAATGCTCGGCCCTCTTGTAAAGAAAACGCATCTGCTCGAAACAGCGCCCCTTCAATGCCGGCCAGAGGGTAACTTGTTATTGTCTGCGGGAAGGAACATATCCAGCAGAGACGCCAGCGGTTCTTGTAGACGATTACTCGCGCGCCTCCGGAGCCACTTGAAATTTTATTTTGAACTGTGTTTACTAACTATTGATGAAAGGAGACAGTAGAGAAAAGAGAGACCTGAAGGGAACAAAAAACGAAGAATTTTTGTTAACAATAATCATAGTTTTTATTAATAAACATTAATTTGATGTAAATTTGGAACATTTCTTTTGGAGTTGATTGGCCCGNACACTTGCTAGGGTTCAGCGTGAGCTTGTGTTGACGCAGGATGGAGAAGACTTTCTGAAGATGTTGAAGATGCTCCTCATGGGTTTCAGAAGCCACGATGAGGTCATCAATGAAGCAGCCAACAAAGTTCAGACCCCTAAGGATGTTGCCCATATGACGTTGAAAGGTCTGAGTTGCATTACGTAGTCAAGGGGGCATGCCCAGAAATTCGAAGAGACCGAAGGGTGTTGTAATCGCAGTCTTTTCGATGTCCTCTGGAGCCATGGGGATTTGATGGTATGCTCGTACAAGATCAATTGTTGAAAATATTTTCTTACCATGCAGGCGTTGAAAGATATCCTCTGGGTAGGGCACTGGGTAGCGATCAGGGACTGTCTGAGCGTTGAGTCGCCTGAAATCTCCAGTGGTACGCCAGCCTTCAAGTTTCTTACGTACCATGTGGATTGGACTCGCCCATTGACTGCTGGATGATCGAATGACACCAAGCTCTAGAAGAAAGTTGATGTCATCCTTTGCAGCTTTCAGTTTCTCACCAGATAATCTCCGAAATCGCTCCACAACTGGACGTCCTTGAGTGACGATGTACTGCGCCACGTCTGCAGAGTTTTGTGAAGCGGCAGAGATAGCAGGCTTGGTGATATCGATGAACTGCTGGAGAAGTGCTGCGTACTTGCCCTCAGGGAAGCTGTCAGGGAGCACGTGTTGGTCTACAGTAGATATCCCGAACACTGAGGTTTCGACAAGTTCTCCAGTTGTTGATAATGAA
>NW_021680994.1:108834-109129 GCF_001412515.2 Diachasma alloeum
ATATTAAGGTCAAGAGGAATGAAGTGGATGAGGTGGTCTTTCTGTGTGTATAGATGATCTTTAGTATGAAAAATAGTTGGAAATGGTTTTGGAGTAATTGTTTCATAAATATTTGCATTCTTTTAAATAATACTGGATTCTACGTTTTTACAATCTGAGGTCGGCCCTATGAATCTGTTATCGGCGTCCTGTTGGTTATTCCCTCGTTGATGGGGTATGAGACACTCGCCTGGGCCCGCAGTCCTCTTCCTGGGATACTGATCAGGTATCAGGTCGATGTGCTCAGTAGACATCC
>NW_021680994.1:109761-119639 GCF_001412515.2 Diachasma alloeum
ACACCCCCACAACCGTTCGCTCTAACCCAGCCCCAAACTCTCGGGCCTACGTGACCCAAACAAAGGGCCTCACCCACACATGTTGGAGAAAACAAGGGAAATTCCAAAGTTTTCTTGGGAAAGAAATAAACTCTCTCAAGAAAGGTTATTTTTGACTCCGACGGGTCAAATTGCACTCGAAAAACTCATCATATAAGAAAAAAGAGGTACTTGAAAGGGATTAACCTCCGGGTGGTCTGAGGATGTTGGGACATTCCCCAGTTTATTGCTCTTTTCCTGTTCTTGGGTTTTTCCCGAGTCTTTGTTCAATGAAAACCTAAACATTTCTCTATTTTAAAAATTATTAAAAAACATCTCGATGAATTAACTTAGAAATTGAAAATAATAAATTTGAATATAAATCCTAAAGTTAGGGAAAATGGCGGTCACCTAGGGACCCTGCAACCGTCGCTGGTGCATATGCGACACCTTCCCCCTTACTTAAAAAGATGTTTAATAAACAGCTTTTTCTAACTAAATATCTATGGATAATCATTTCTAATCCTGTTATTTAAATCTGGAACTGTACAATACAACTATATATACAATGAAGAGTTTCTTATTAATAGATATTTCTTAATTGATAATTCCTAATTCAATCATCAGCCATATCATCTGGTCTTATAAATGCTAATTTTAGTTTATTAGTATGAACTATTTTCCGCTTAATTTTGTCTAGAGCTATTTCTGCGTTAATTTTCCCGTGCATTTTAATTATTTCATAAGGTTCTGTCCAGCTATAATCAAATTTCGAAGTCTTTGGTTCCTTTTTTAAGTAAACATAATCTCCTTCGTGAAATTCATGTGCATTAACATTTTTGTCATAATATTTCTTACTCCTTTCTTTAGCCATTTCTAAATTCCTTGCCGCAGTAGCCTGAGTGGTAGTAATTTTGATGAATAAGTCGTCAAGATATTGCACGTAAGTTCGAAGAATCTGTTCTTTTGCGAATTCAGAGGGCATGATAGCCTTGACACCGAATACGAGTTCATGAGGAGTGAATCCTGTGCCTTCATGAACGGAAGTGTTATAGGAGAACATACCGAAGCGAATCCAATCNCACGAATACGCCAACGCATTAATTTAGACATCGGGTCTTTTGCATTGTGCAACCAAACGAGAGGACGATGGTCAGTGATGAGGGTGAATTGCTGACCATACAGATAAGGACGAAAATATTCAACACCGAATATTATGGCTAATAGCTCTTTCTCGGTTGTAGAATAATTAACTTCTGTGTCTTTCAACGTTCGAGAAGCATAAGCGATGGGAAGATCTTTACCAATGGGTCCCTGACTTAATACAGCACCTACTGCATAATTAGAAGCGTCAGTCGTCACTAAAAACGGTTCTGAAAATTTCGGGAATTGTAGAAGAGGTTCCGAGCAAAGAATATCGCAAAGTTTAACGAACGCCTGGTTTGCCGAATCATCCCAAATAAATTTTTTCTCTTTTTTCAATAAACATGTCAGGGGTTTGGCTATTTTAGCCATGTCTTTGATGAAACGCCTGTAATATCCGACGAGACCAAGGAATTGTTTCACGTTTTTTCTAGTTCTGGGAATTGGGAAATGTTTTACGGCTTTAATCTTTTCTGGGTCAGGTTGGACACCTTTATCCGTGATTTGATGACCCAAATAAACTAATTCACGGCGGAGAAAATGACACTTGTCGGGTTGAAGAGTTAAACCTGCATCTCGTAAGCGTGCCAATAATGTTTTCAATTTTCACGCGTGTTCTTCCACAGAGCTAGCATAAATGACAATGTCATCCATGTAAACAAAGAGTTCGATACCTTGGAGTCCCGATAAAACCTGATCCATCATGCGCTGGAATGTGGCTGGAGCATTCTTTAATCCAAAAGGCATTTTATTAAACTCGAAAAAACCGAAGGGAGTGGAAAATGCCGTCTTGTGTTTGGATTTTTCATCCATGGGAATTTGATGAAATCCTGAAGCTAAATCGAGAGTACTAAAATATTTTGCCCCGCCTAGTTGATCAAGNCGGGAATTTGATGGAATCCTGAAGCTAAATCGAGAGTACTAAAATATTTTGCCCCGCCTAGTTGATCAAGGATATCAGTAATATTTGGAAGAGGATAAGCGTCACTAATTGTTTTTTAATTAAGTGCCCTATAATCAATCACTATCCGCCATCGAGGTTTCCCTGAAGAATCGGGTTTTTTAGGAACGATCCATACGGGAGAATTATATGAAGATTTAGATGGCGAAATTGCTTCATTCTCCAAAAGACCTTTAACTTGGGTTTTTATCTCCTCTTTATGTACAGCTGGGAAACGATACTGCTTGGTATTGATGGGAATTTCATCAGTCGTGAACAACGTATGTTTCGCAGCTGTCGTGGTACCTAATTTATCTCCAGGTAGATAAAATTGATAAGGGAATTGAGAAAGTCTTGCGAGAACACTCGTTTGCTCATTTTCGTTTAAATGCGATAACTTCAGGAGTTTCATCAACTGAACGATTCTTTGGGCGACTTCTTTCGCATTCTTACGCATGGGGTCATTGACACGAGCTTTCTCAGGGGTTGGGGGCACTGTGTCGAAGTCCTCTAATTCCACGGGAGAAAGGGTAAGAGTGACATGGCTCGTGGTGGTGTTAATAGCGAAGATTTTTGCTTTTCCACCTTTTTGTGAAGCCAATACTTGGCCTAAATAAACTCCAGGCCCAGCATTAATCCTACAAATATAACCAGATTTCCTATCTTGATTTTTGACAGGTAAATCAATCAATTTTTTAGTTCGAGGGGGAAGCTCAAAAGAGGTGAGTATCGAATGAAAATTCCTTATCACCCAAACGTAAACTACTAGGACATTCATTCCTGAAATGAAGGACCGCTTCCTGTTTCGTAAGGAATTGAATGCCTAGAATTCCATCGGCTTTGACTGGGAAAGTATCTGTCACTACTTGGAATTGGATGCTCGTATTTTCTACCGGAATAATTACCTCACCGAGTGTATGTAACATGCCAGAACCTATTCCTGTGACACTGAATTTAATTTTTTCATTGATAATCGCTGCTGAATTTAATGCCCGTTGTTTTATTAAATTTAATTGTGATCCAGTATCAACCAAAAATTGAGAATTATCTTTAATCAACGGGAGATTATTCAGGGGAATTATGGGGAGATTTCCGATTCCGTTACTTCCGGCATTGTAACAGACTCTGTGGGCTCGGCTCGGGCAATGAGGATTTCGCCCCGCGCGTTGTGGGCCGGCGGAGCGCCCTTTGAGTTTAAATTCTGATAATTATTACCCCGATTTCCGCGATCTTCTCTTTCTCTCTGATTATGGTAATAATTAGATTGATTATTGCGATTCCCGAAATAATTATTAGAGTTGTCTCTTTGATTTCTGTGATAATTGGAGGAGTTGTATCGACGGTTCTCATGAGAATTATGATTACGATGATGTTGGGGTCTTCTGTCGGGTTGATAATGTCTTTCGCGTTCTCGTCCGTCGCGTCTGTGATCATGCCTGTATTGTGATTGATGATGGTGATTGACACGTCGAGTTTGTCGTTCACGAGAACTATCTGATGTGTAATTTGTGTTGTAAATTTTCGATTGGAGTGTATTTTGTTTAGGAGGGACCTTTTGCAAATGACGAGCACGTTCTCCGTTCTCTAATTCGATTCTGGTGGCAATATCGATCGCATTTTGCAAGGAGGAAGGTTTTTCTTTAGCCAAAAGAGTGCTAGTTAATTGATCCCGTAACCCGCGTGTAAAACATGTAATGGCGGAGTTATCGAGAAGGGTAGTTACACCGATAACCTGCGTATCATCAAATTGTTCTTGGGCTGCCTCACGTCCTCGATTCAAAACCTCTAAAATTCGAGCCCCGAAAAATTCGATTTCCTCATTGTCCTTCTGAGTAAGTCTGCGTAATTCGTCATTAACACGATCAATGTCAAAGAAACGTACGAATGTATTTTTTAATAAACCGATTAATTCATTGAGAGTGTCTGGCATTTTTCTACCCGTGATGAGTTGTTTTGCATGTCCCTGGATTTTGCTGTAAATTAGCGCAACGAGATTTGAACGATCAGACGGTTTCACTCGTGAATGTGATATTTTGCATTGTTTCAAGAAATTACTGAGTTCTGTAACTTTCCCATCAAATCGTGGAACCAGTTCAAGAGCCAATTTCAAAGACAAATATGACTGATTCTGGGGAATTGATCGAGTACGAGGAGTCGGTTCTGAATCAAAAATTTCGACAAGTGAATTGTCGCTTGAAGGATTAGAAATACGGGGTGAATCACTCCCAGAAGAGTGCACTGAATTTGGAAGAATGGTCCGAGGGTTGACACGAGAAATCTGATTCATTTGTTGTTGTGAATGGGTAAGTTGATGAACAACGAAATCTGATGAGGATGTGAGGGTAATTTCCTGTGAACGAGGCTCAGGTTCGAAGAATTCTATCGCAAATTGGCCACTACCACTCGGCTGTACACCTAAATTTCGGCGCGACATATTGAATTGGAATTTTTGATGACTTACGTTTTGTGATCCCTGGCTAATCTTAATCCAAATTTCACTTATTGTCTATATTTTATTCACACCAGCACTGCTAGACCACTGCACATTTCGCCTGGTTTCCGTTGTCCACTCCGCCGATGTCGTCTCCTCGCTCCTGGCCGCTCTCCTCTCCGGTTGATTTTCGGTTGAATTCTCGTCTCCAAGTCTTCGGTCGCCGTATTTTAATTTTATCCAGTGATTTTATTATTAAAGCCTCTTTAACGCGTGTGATTTCAACGGCAATGACAATGTACGGTCATTGAAACCACTCTCTCTGGCATTTGCCCGACGTTCAAGGGGAAAACCGTACTCAAACAACCCAAGAAAGAGAGGTGCGCGATGAATAAGTATTGTAATTATTTAAAATATTAGATTGATTTCATAAAATGAGGCGAGGTTTGATTCACTGTCACTGAGTGTTCATAAATTCAAACTTTTATGATTTTAGAATGAGCGGAGATCCACCAAAAGTTTTTCAGAATGTTTATTATTATTTTTCTTTCACTCACTCAATCACTAGTCCGAATTTTGATTATTTTCAAACGAAATAATTTTTACTCTATCACTTTTCAGTTCGATTCACGCACTTGTCAGCCGGCACTTTTTAAATTTAAAATTTTATAATGTCCTTTTATTTTTTTATCCCACCGCTGTCACCAAAATTGTTACGTCCCGAGCTGGTTATTTTGTAATATAGATGGCGGGTCCGTTGCCCATGGAGTGCTAAAGCACTCTGCTGCACAAGTGCGGGTTTTATTTAAATAATTGTACACAAACACTGGATTTATGTAGAAGATAAAATTATAATGAATATATTTGCACTTTGACTTTTGTTGACAATAACAAATAGAAACTTTGAACACAAACTCAAAGGAGAAGATCTCTAGATCTTCACTAGTCCACGTAGGTGGTGGATCTGCTGTTAATTCTAGTCTTAAAATTATTCTAAGTCTAACGCGCGAAAAAGTCATCCCACTCGAAGGAGTGGGGAGCCAATCATGTCCTTGGACTTGGTCGATGGGGTTGGTCTTACACCCCCACAACCGTTCGCTCTAACCCAGCCCCAAACTCTCGGACCTACGTGACCCAAACAAAGGGCCTCACCCACACATGTTGGGGAAAACAAGGGAAATTCCAAAGTTTTCTTGGGAAAGAAATAAACTCTCTCAAGAAAGGTTTTTTGACTCCGACGGGTCAAATTGCACTCGAAAAACTCATCATATAAGAAAAAAGAGGTACTTGAAAGGGATTAACCTCCGGGTGGTCTGAGGATGTTGGGACATTCCCCAGTTTATTGCTCTTTTCCTGTTCTTGGGTTTTTCCCGAGTCTTTGTTCAATGAAAACTTAAACATTTCTCTATTTTAAAAATTATTAAAAAACATCTCGATGAATTAACTTAGAAATTGAAAATAATAAATTTGAATATAAATCCTAAAGTTAGGGAAAATGGCGGTCGTCTAGGGACCCTGCAACCGTCGCTGGTGCATATGCGACATTACTCTCGTGCCCTCTTAAGAGTTCATTTGTTATCTGTGATTATTAGACAGTCGGAACAAAAAACAACTATCCCTTGTTTCGCATAAAACAAAGATTTCTCGGGAGCAAAATATGTATGGGAGTATCGAATAACGAAGGAGTAGTGCTAGAAATGACATTTCTTGCGTGTACAGAGAATACAATTTTTTTTGAACTACTAAATAAATTTTTGCGACAAAATTTTTAATTCCGATGCACTCTCTACACATTTGGCACAAAACAAACCTTTTTTGATAATTTTCAAAAAACTATTTTCTTGGCACAAGTAAGACTTGTTTAAGAACTTTGTCGTTTTTCTCCCGGTGTATACAAAATTGGCAGATTTGCTCATAAATGAAACAGAAACACCATCGAAGATGCGCAGGATTTTGTAAAATAAAAACGAACTACTTCAAATCAATGGTTATGGAGAAAAGAGGGAGAGGGGAGCTGGAAAAGTGCTTATGGTTGAGGCTATTACGTCCTGGCAGGAGTTCTTGTACCTCTTGAGGGTTTTCCGAGGTGGGAAGGTATTGTATAAAAGGCAGAGGACAGTATTTCGCTCTTTCATTCTTATCTTAGCTTTGGGCAGTTTTTTTCATTAGTAGATATGAACAAAATAATGTTCCGAATTTCAGTACTCTCTATTATTGGGTCTGGAATGGTTTTGGGAACTCTTATCAGTCAGAAGGTGGATGATACCTGTGAAACGCTTATGTCTGATATCCATGTAACGAAAGGTATTTGCAAAAATTATCATTGTATTTCTATTCTTAAGAAATCGTGACACAACTCGAAAAGAAATAAAATTTTTTGTATTATTTGCAGAAGAATTTGATGAAGGTGGAATTCTACTCAGAACTTGTTCAGACGATTTATCTGTCACAAAATGTGAAGGTTTCTGCAACTCGCAAGTCCAGCCTAGTATCATGACAGCAACAGGATTTTTGAAGGTAGTTTTGAAAAATAAATCAATGTTGCATAGTTATGATGCATTCTTAAATAATTTCTGGCTTATTCAGGATTGCTACTGTTGTCGGGAGAGTTACCTTAAAGAGAGAAACATTATATTACACCACTGCTACAGTCCAGACGGGATAAAATTGGTGGAGTCAGAAACTGCCACTATGGAGATAAAACTACGAGAACCTGCTGACTGCGAATGCTTTAAATGTGGAGATTTCTCCAGATAAATTCCAATCTGACGCAGAATGAACATTACCAAAATTGTTGAACCTTATTGAAAATGTATCATGTCAATTGATTGATTGAATAAAATGCAAAATGTATGAGACGAACTGAAATTTTCATTAATACATTTCCGGAAAAAAAATCACATTATCGTAAAATTGATTATACCTCTTGATTTATCCACTACTTTTTTTTTGTTTCTTTCAGAAACCTAAACTAATTAATAAAAAAAATTGAGTGAAGTTGTTGACTCGATATAAAAATTTGAATTACTAATCGATGTTGGCTGACTTCACTATAATCGTCAACACGGTGAGGGTATTAAACACTTTACTGCTAGTAACCAGCTGGGTGGCCGAACCTGAACGCTTCACAACTGCTCTTTGCAATTTGCGGTTGCTTCAAGCCATAAATTCAACAACATCACTTCTAATATAAGCCCTTGTAATCAACAGTTGTCTGTTGTCTTATTTTTCTAATTCTATAGAATTTTTACACATAATGAATTTTGGAAAAAATAATTGATAATTCGTAGGATGTGTTTAAAGACTAACAAATATAATTTAAGTATATGATAAGTCGCTAGTTAATGAAAAAAAGTGGTAGACATAGGGGAGGTTGACGAATGGGGTTGATGACCAGTACAAGAATTCCCACTATTTTTCCCCTCCGGGTTTCATGTCTCGTAAATGGAGCTCACCCTTGGGTATAAAAGTACCCTGCATCTTAGACTCTTAGCACAGTACCCGTTTTGATGATACTCGAAAGATGTATCCGACGAACTGGGCAACATTTCTTTACCTTGGTAAATAGGGCGAAACATCCAGTCAAACCAATTTACGTACTCTTCTCAAAAAAAAACTTCATGAGTTATTAACAAATCTCTTTCGTTCAATCACTGATAGTTGAAGAATTTCATTTTTTAGAATGGTGGAAGGTTCACCCTAGAGTCTAATAAGAAATAGAAATTGCATTGTTGAAACAAAATTATAAGTTATGCCTACTTTAATTGTCTACGAAGTGCTGCTATTTAAATTCATTATTCAATTCTATTTAATTATTTACCATTGGAATAATTTCATCCGTTACTTGTAAATCAGTAGTCTTCAGTGTGCTCCATTGGTGTTTGCAACGAGAAGTTGAGGCTTTGGTTGGAGTAGATGAGTGCAAGATGACGAAGATGTTACACGTACTCAAAGCTAATGGATGCCTACCCAGACGAATCCCGAGTTTCATCTGCCATGGACGTTGTAGTAGCTACATACAGGTAAGACTAAAATTGATGAATACCCATATCTCTTTTAGTCATGATGTTGCTTTTGAAAAGTATATAAAATCACTCGTATACAGCTATCCGTGAAGAAATGATATGAAATAGTGTGTAACAATGTAATAATGGGCTTTAAATTAGGAAGCTTTAATGTTGAGGAAGATAGAAGATTGAAAGCTACACGGAAATTTGAATAAATAAATTAGCGTTGAAGAGAACCTCTCGCCCCTCTCTCTCGTCACATTTGGAAAAAAAAACTCGAAGAATATTCTTAATAGTGAGACAAAATAAAAAAGAAACATTGACAATCACTTACACATCTCGTGAAAACAGGCAAAATAAATTTTCTTCTTGATTTGAGCTACCATATTATAGTGAAAAAAATATAAACCTTATTTTCAAGGTTTCTGGCTCCAGAATGTGGCAAATGGAGAGAAGCTGCATGTGCTGTCAGGAGAGCGGCGAGCGCGAAGCAACTGTTTCTCTCTTCTGTCCCAAAGAAAAACGAAAGTTTCGAAAAGTAATCACGTCGACTTATATTAATCCTTAATATGGAAAATAATTCATGAGTACAATTATATTTGATAAAAAAAAGTAGCAACTTTTACACAAACGTATTTGAGTGTCACTCAATAGATTGGAATTGGAAGTTTAGTAAATTGGAACTGCCATGTTGTTTTCGTATCTTATTTGGTTGAAGGGAATTTTTTCGGAATGTGAACCATTTCAAATTAGGGAGTTTTTCGACCAATTCACGAACTAATAGCGCCACGGGGCTACCCACTTTTCAGTGGATCAGGAACAGAGATAATAAGGGAGATCTCTCACGGCAATGTAAACGTTTCGACCAGAGATTATAGAGAAGATGAGCAGGGCCAATGTAAAGTGTTCAACAGCAAAATACGTAGCGGTGGCGCATGGACTACGATGGAGCGTACGGAACTGTTGGTATGGTAGGGCCCGAGCATAAATTTGTCGATAACCGGAAAGGGGTTCTCAATACGGTAGCTCCTCGCATTTTGTAATAATTGTCAGGAATGTAAAATCGAACGTATTATAATCAATAGTATAATGAATGCACAATCTAATGATCTAAAAGTTTTTTCCTTTTTCTCGACATATTTATTATTGACACGTAGGTCAAAAAATTCATAGAAAATCCCACACTACAAAAAGTCCTTACTGAATTTAAGATACATTTGTCCCATTTTTTAAGTAGGAAATGTCACAGTTTTTAAGTAGACAAATGTGACTGAATTTCAGACAGCACATGTATCTTATGATTAAGATACTTTACGAATCTTAATTTTTCAAAATTATT
>NW_021680994.1:125678-128805 GCF_001412515.2 Diachasma alloeum
GACAGATATCAGAAAGTCAATGGAAAAACTCCGCGCCAAGAAAATTGGTCCTCCTTCTATTTTTGATTTCATAGAGAATTTCTTGCAAACCCTCATTTGATTTAAAACCATTTTTCTCATTGAAATTTAATTTGCACTATGACCATTCCTCTGACATTGCTGACTTGGCTTCCTTTTTCATTTCTTTATATTTTTAAAAAAATGTTACTTGCCAGCAAGAAACAAACAAAACTTTTCTTGGCGCAGTTTTTTGCAAAAACATTACTCTATGCCAGGATGTACTGAATCGATTGATACAAAATTTTATACACGAATGTGGGCCAATCATGCAAACTAGCAGCCAGAATCTCAGATGTTTAGTCCATGTTTAACGCGTATCATGGAGCCCACATTGAATTTTAATTTAAAAAACTAGAAAAACGCTGATATCTTCTTGATAGACAATACCATGACAAACATTTTGAAAAAAAAAAGTCAATCGGACCAGTAGTTTCGGAGATATTGAGCATTACTGTTTTTCACAAAAAGTTGAATAACTCCTCAACTACTCATCCGATTCGGCTCATCCACAATCCCATTCTGTAATATCATAAAAACTACAATCGTATCAAATTTCAACTTTCTATCTTAATTTTTCGGGGCGCTATCGTGTTCACAACGATTTTTTCATAAAAATGAAAAATGCCAATTATTACCAAACTGTCGATAGTTACATAGCAATATGATGATTTGATTCAATAGATATAACATGAAGAAGATTTTGGCGTCAAAAAAATTCAATTCGATCATGTCGTTTTTGAGATATTGAGAAACAAAGATTTTTGAGAAATTACTGGGCCGATTGAGCTGACACTGCGCCCAGAAATGCTCCAAAGTAATACCAATTATGTGACTGAATTTCAGATGTTTAGCTTCAACTTTAGTCCTTTTCGCTTCCGAAGGGAAGCATTGTTTTTGGTCGATTTTTCGATTCTCTAATTTTGGTTGCAAATGGTCCACAACGTCATGAAACGTAAAGAAATGATGTTTTTAGGGGGGTGCCTGTATGTATGTGTGTGCAGATTCGGGTTTTTGGTGATTCAATTTTAGAAAATTCAACGTAAATACGGTGAAATTTGCAGCTAAAAATTTGAAATTTCGGCTCATGATAGCTATGAATGAGCCTCACTTTGGTGCTTCGTTTCAGCTCGAT
Source organism: Diachasma alloeum (assembly GCF_001412515.2). NCBI lineage: Eukaryota > Metazoa > Arthropoda > Insecta > Hymenoptera > Braconidae > Diachasma > Diachasma alloeum. The sequence goes on from NW_021680994.1 coordinate 126,871, forward strand.
CGGTGAAGTAGTTCCTGAGATATAATCACTTGTTTAAATTTCGTTTTTCCGCAATATCTCGCCAACAACTACACCGATTTCAATTATTTTTTTCGAACTACTCGTCTCGATGGCCTCTATCTAGATCACTCATATCATATATACCGATTTGTGCAAAGTTTGGAGATATTGCCGTTTATCCGTTTTTTCATAAAAAACACTGTACGCAGTGGCGCTGCGATCGTTGATAGCATCAGACGCGTGGGATTTTGGTCTGCGGTTTTTTTAACGTTTCCGAAGGGGTTTTTTTTTAGCTCTTGGGGTCAAAGTAAGTAGGATCTGATCCAGAACACTCGGTGTCCCAGGGGAAGTGGAGGTGAGTCTGGGGAACGAGTTTTTTCGAGCTTTTTGGACTCGGTAAAGTTGTGGAAGCACGAGGGTTAGGATGGACAACGAGCGAGAAAACGAGGAAGGAGGGGGAGAGAGTGATCCCAGGCGGGAGGAACCGCCGAGCGCCAGCGCAGAGCAGTTGTCAGCGGGTCCGAAAGAGGGCGAAAGGCGTACTGCAAAGCACGTGGCTGGTGCGGGGGAATCGAGTTCATCTCAGGCGAAAATGGGGTCAGATGGGAAAGTGAAGAGGGGAAGGGGCCGCCCTAGGAAAGTAACTCAGGAAGTAAAAATTGACGACTATTTCCTGAGAAGCATCGGGGCAGATGCCTTTGCAGCGAGTCAAAAAATTTCCAGAACCCCCCCCAGGGATGGGAGAAGCCACAGTGTGCCGGTGAGAACGAGGGAATCGCGAAGACAGGAAGAGGACTGCGAGGAGAAGGCGGATGATCCAGAGCCAAGCGAGGAGACAAACACCGGAGGAGTTTCGGCGCTGAACAGGTCAGTGAGGGAGAGTGATGCACTAAATTTGGGAATGGAGGAAATTCAAAACGCCCCAGATGGTGATGAGGGGTGTGTGAGAGTCCTGGGTGAGGAAGCCACCAATGCACAGGCTGCTGGGGAAGCGATGGAAATTGAGAACACTGAGGGCACTATAAACAACCAGGTTGGGAAAAATGGGGACGAGGAGGGAGCGCCTGTGAATGAGAGTGGATCGCGCAGGATGGTTGAGGTGGGGATAAACACAGACCCGGAGAGGGCCTATGTGTGCCAGCGGTGCGGAAAGGATTGTAACTCAGGGAAGGAGGCAGACAGGCAGCAGGGGTTCGAGGAGAGGTTAAGGAAAATCGAGGCAGGGGTGGAGGAGCTCTTGATCAGAGGAGGCAAACAGGTAGTCGGGAAACTTGATTGGCCGCTCCAAAAAGCCCTGGACGACATTCTCTCGGAGGTGGGGGAGATCAGAGACGAGCTGTTCACAGTGAAATCGTGGGTGGGTGGTATCGCAGAAGATGTAGACGCTATGAAAGAAAGAATGGAGAGATTGAACTGGAGGGCGAGTAGCAAAAGTCCTGGGAAGGGTCCCAGCGAGCGAGGAAAAGATAGAGATGGCATCAGCGAGCTGTTTACGCAGAGTACAGGTACGACTAATGGGGATGACGTCAATCTTACCAACAACAACAACAGTCAGCACAATATCAACTTGGGGAGTGAATTTCTTGCGTCGCCACCTGCGCACCCCAGGTCGCCCTCAGCTGCAGGACGAGATGAGTGGGAGGGTAGAGCTCAGGATCATGGGGCCCCGGATGACGTTTCCCGGAGGAAGGGAAGGAGAACGAGTCGGCAAACAGACCCTCTGGAAGGACTAGCGTCGAGGCAGGGGGCCCCTGACAAACTCAAAGAGGGAGTGTGGTTTTATGAGGATATGGAAAGGAAAACGAGGGAGAATAACGTGGTCGTCAAGGGGCTAGTTGCTGTACCAGGGACGGAGGCACTGAGCTTCATATCGGTCGTCAGGAACGTAGCTAGAGCCAAGGCCAAGCCCAAGGCTAAGATTGACATACTGGGTTT
>NW_021680995.1:0-19461 GCF_001412515.2 Diachasma alloeum
GAGAGAGAGAGAGAGAGAGAGAGAGAGAGAGAGAGAGAGAGAAGGCTAGGAAGAGAGAGAAAGAAGAGAATCGACGGGGCTAAGCTGAGCCCCGAGATAGCGCTCACTAGGTGGCGATGTGTAGCTTCCCCGTCTCCAACTCGCATGTCACAAAATAATTGATAGAAACCCGTTGCGCGCCCGGTATGGTTATCTCGCCTCGCTCCCGTAGCATCAGTTACTAGAGTTTTTGCGGACAGACCCTAGAGGACTGTCTCTCGAGTCACGCGTTTGCGAGAAATTCCTCTTAGTTAGGTAATTCCTCTAGAGTTTTGCGGACAGACCCTGGAGGACTGTCTCTCGAGTCACGCGTTTGCGAGAAATTCCTCTTAGTTAGGTAATTCCTCTAGAGTTTTGCGGACAGACCCTGGAGGACTGTCTCTCGAGTCACGTTGTTAGGAAGCGGCACTGAAGCCAGTAGAAGCCAGCTGTGGAGGGTTCGGTAAAACCCCCTTAGAGTCTCGCGTGGGGTGGTCGCGCCCGCGAAAGTAGTCTTGAAGGGGTGGTTACTCTCTCTCTCGGTGGGGACCAGCTGATGCTCGTTCTCCCACTCCCCATATTAGGCGTGCGACTCATTCTCACGATCCCCGTCATTTTTGATTCGTCTCCGGAGAGGTTCTTGCCAGCGACGTCGTCGGTGCGGAGTACGAGGTTACCGACGCGTGATAATTAATCGGCATATGGATGTGAAAGATAAGTAGCTAATAATTAAATTCAAGAGGGAATTTGGAGGGTAGCTAAGAATTGAATTCAAGAGGGAATTTAGAGATGATCTCAAGATTTGGAATCAATTACAGAATCAATTAAAATTAATGATAACGAAGGCGGATATTTTGTGTGTTTTAATTACCTGTTTCATATTGTATCTTTTAAATGAAATAAAGATGTTAATTTTGTTTGGATTATTAATAAAGACAGTTAAAGAAGCTATGATTCCGATGATGAAAGAGTGAAATTGACTATTAGTCATTTCCGAAAACCTGAGAGATCCGCTTCTTTCTATTAATTAAAAATTACTAATAGAGCAAATGAAGTCCGAATAATTACAAGAACGTTTCACGATTTTAGACCGAACATTTAAGAAACAAAGTAGTATAAAATTAATAAAAATCGATTTGAGTAGAGTAAATTAGAAGTAATTGGATGTGTCGCGTGATCGGTGCACTCGGTGTAAGTGGCGCAAAATATATCGACCCCTGTGCATTTTGGAACCTGTGTTGCCCCGCGGGTTTAACGTACTTGGAGCTTGTGGCTAAGGCTGGGTCCGGTGTATCCTGAATCCAGCTCACTCGTTCCGGGCGTGAATTCGTTGTAGGGTGCGCTCAGTACATTTGCATAATTCGAACCCGAGCTGCATATCACCAATAGTGTATGCCGGTCCGATGCATTTGATTATCCCAAACATTTTGAGTAGTATTTTGACATTGTAACTTGAATTTTAAATGTTCATGTTACTGTGGAACTTGAAACCACATAAAAAAATATTCAAAATCTAATTGCAACGAATAATTAATTTGAGAATCTTGATGGAAGGAAAGAAATTTTCTGCTCGGCTAAATGAAAGTCGATGAATGACGAAAATAAAATGTCTTAAGAGTTTACTGTAACAATTCGTCCAGAATCTTGGGAAAATCAGAAGTTCTCTGCTTGAATGGAAAAATTCAGTGAATAACGGGAATAGGTTTTCTCAAGAGACCGAAAATCCGAACAATCCGAAAATCCGATGAATCCGAAGAAACCCGAACAATCCGAGATTTAAGAGAAAATTTCCGAAATCATAAGGGGCTTGTTAGAATAATCAATCGAAATTTGGGGTCATCGTCGCACCCGTACCCGTATTCCGAGCAGATCCGGCGGCGTTGGGAAGAATTTCGCTTCGATATAAATTCTATTCGAGCCCTGACTGATTACCCGAACCGAACGAGACTCCGTGGACATCGAGGATTCATCGATCATCGAGGGAAGATCGAGAATTAGAGAAAACCGAAACTGATACCCGGCATCTAGATTCCGAAATAAATATAATAATTGACGAACACGCTGAACCTATGGTTAATTAATTTTGGACCCTGGCTGCTGAGCAACGAGTACCACAAAATTAATCATAGGGGAATCTCAATTCCAAGTAAAGTTCGTTACAACATGTCAAGATGCATTTCATGTTCAATTTTATTTTTAGAAGCAATTAGCAGATCATCAATATAATGTGTTAGAAAATGATTGAATTTTTTCCCCAAGGCTAGACTGAGTGCTTTGATGAAGCCACTTCCAGCGGTTTTTAAACCAAAAGGAATTCTCGTAAATTGATAGAGGATGGATCCATGGAGAAAGGCAGTGTATTGCCTGGATTCCTTAGCTAACGGAACCTGCCAGTATCCACTGGTCAGATTAAGTGCAGTAAATATCTTAGCCCCGTTAAACTTCTGCATAATATCTTGTACTAGGGGGCTACGCCCTCTGTTCGCTTCGCTCGCTCCCCCCTCCCGGTGTGACCGAGTAGGTGTGACCGGGGTTCCCGATAGCTCTATACATACTTTACCATAAGAGGCCACAAACGTATAATTCCCTCCCATATATAGGCACCCCCCCTATATGGGCACCCCTTATATATATAGGTACCCGCCCATATAGGGGCACCCCCCCGTATATGGGAACAACCCCATATATGGACATACCCCCTACATATGGGCATCACCCCATATATATAAGCACCCCCCCATATATATAAGCACCCCCCCATATATGGACACCGCTCATATATGGGCACCCCCCCATATATGGGCACCCTCCATATAGGGACACTCCCCCTATATATGGGCACCCCGCATATATGGGTGCCCCTCTATATATAGGCATCCACCCATATATGGGCAATCCTCTTAGAACCCCCATGACCCTTATGACCCTTATTAACCCTATGCCCCTCGTGACCCTTAGCACTCCTATGACCATCGTAACCCTTAGCACTCCTATGATCCTCGCGATCCTTAGCACTCCTATGACCCTTGTGATCCTTAGAACCTCTATGACAGTTAGAACCCCTATGACCCCTGTGACCTGTGAGACCATCGTGACTCTTATGACCCTTAGCCCCTCTATGACCCTTATGACCCTTAGCACCTCTATGACCTTCGTGACCCTTAAGAGCCTTAGTACATTTGTGACCCTCGTGGCCCTCATAACTCTTAGCCCCTCTATGACCCCTATGATCCTTAGGGCCCCTATGACCCTTGAGACCTTCCAGGGATGGGGACGTCCCCTGAAGTCCTGAAGCCCCCGCTGGCTTCGCTCGTTCCCAGCTCCCGGTGTGACCGAATGGGTGCGACCGAATGGGTGTGACCGGGAGCGTTTTTCCGATAGCTCTATAAATACTTTACCATAAGAGGTCACATACGTATAGTTCCCCCCCATATATGGGCACCACCATATATAGGCACCCCCCTATGTGGGCAACCCCATATATATAGGAACCCCCCACATATGGACACCCTCCCTATATGACCACTCCCTACATATGGGCACCCCCCCATCTATGGGCACCCCCCATATATGGGCCGGATCAAGCGTCGCCTGAATTTTGAGCGTCGCCTTATTTTTTTATTATATAGAGAGATTCTAGGTGGAGCTTCATTGTCTCCTTCAATTATTGCATTGATAAATCGCGCATCCAAGCACACCCTAATCCTTTCAATCGTTTTCTCCACTATTCTCATGGGATTGCAATATTGACTTGACGATCTTTCGATTACCCCCAATTCAAGCATGTGATTTATTTCTTTATCAACAGCCTCTCGAACAGCGATTGGCACGGGATAAGATTTCCTAACAACTGGCTTATTAGCCAGAACTCTAATTTCATGCTCAATCAGGGTCATTGGAGAATACTTCTGCATACTTCTCCCTCAAACGAATCACCCATTCAGATTGGACCGGATCTAATATCGTAGAATATATCGCGAACAAACCAGACTCATCAGACTCCTTTTCTTCTTCCGCTTTAATTATAAATTCTTCCTCATAATTATCAATAATCGCCACTTCTGGATATGCGTGGATTGTATTAATATCTACAAGACGAATGTAATTAATAGGCTCTGATGTGCCTCGCTCGAACGACACAGATCCAGACTCCAACCGGACACCATGAACGGAAAGAGAATTATGTGCATAATCAATGACAACTTTGTTATGCTGACACCAATCACTACCTAGCAAAAGCTTTTGGTTCAGACCTGGTACAGTTAGAACTGGATAATTAATCAAAACATTATCGATGTACAATGGTAATAACGTCTGTTGGCGAACTACAGTCAATTTTTTACTGACAGCCAGTGTTATCTGAATCCCAGTGACTGGTAATACATTCAGCTTATTCATTGAACTCAATTGTTTTTAAAACTCTTCAGAGATGTCAGTTATCTGACTCCCTGTATCCAACAGTGCATTAATTGATGAATTATAAACCTTGACATTAACTCTAAGGCATATACCAATAGGCATGCTAATTTTATTCTCCTTTACTTTTGATCCACGAATTTCATTACGGATATCACCCACAAAATCAATAAAATTGCAATTAGGCACTTCCTTGTTAGCAGTCAACGTATTAATACTGTACGAATTCTGAGAATTACTCTGCTTTGATTGACTAGCAGATGGTTCATAGTGAGAAGTGAAAGATTGAGTAAATGGGTGTGAAGAATTCTCCAAATTATTGACGGAAAATTGTCGATTCAAATTAGAAGGAGGAAACCTCGTATCAAGGAGAACAATAGATGGAGATACGCGTATGTGATTGGTGTCCACACGAGCAGGTCGGTATCCCCCATTCCCCGATCGAGCTTCTCTATTTCTCCCCCCAAACATGTTGACATAATTTTCATTACGAATTTGTGAATGATGATTTGAATGATTGTTTTGAACAGATACAGGTCCCTGAACATTCCACGGAAAACCGCTAAACACCTGTCCCACCTGAACCTGGCCTACACCTCTACTTATGTTATTTGTCTTAAAATTCATCTGTGCCATATCTAGTTGAGCTAACCCCTGAACTACTGCTTGACTATTCGAATAATCCACCGCAGCCATCGCCACTGACACTGGGTGGCATTTATTGGATAATAGTGAAATTCATTTCATACGCAGACATGGGAGGATCAAAATATTTGGCTTTGTTTACTTGAGAATCAAAGTACTCCTGAAAACTTCCATCCCCCTCCCCATACCTACGAATTAACCATTGACTTTTGTAAGCAGCCCGAGTGGGAATATCATAAAAACGTCTCAAAACTTCTGTCTCAAATTCTCGCATCGAGGTTATCGGTGGCTCAATGGCTTGATACCACGATTTTACTCGACCTGTCAACATTGTTTCAAGATATCCTAACTGCAAATCCCTAGTAATGTTCTTGAGGCGAAAATAACTTTTTACATCCTGTATAAATTCTACAGAATTGGATTTGTCGTTAAATTTTGGAACTTTTGGATTTATCTGCATATAGGGCATCTGGCTAGGCAGACCCCTAACGATTTGTTCACTCATATTGTCATTATTACCTCCGAAATCTCGAACACGATTACCCGTTCCTCGAGCTGTGTTATCGTTTTGTCCACGATGCATCATTTCCGTTTGCAAGTCTTCGTATTGCCTCTACATCCCTTCCGCCTCCTCACGCTGCCTCTGTGCGTTCGCTGTTAATTGTTTCGTCTTTTCTCTCTCGGCTTCTAACTTTTTCTTCAACTCCGTCAGTTGCTCATCTATTGTTATCCTCGAACAGTTTAAATTAGAATTAATATTTGAAAATGGTATTTGATTTTCAGTTTTACTCGAACTTGTTTCACCCGTAATAAAATTCTGGGATTCTACGTATCTATTTAAATTATCGATTTCAGACTTTTGTTTCTTTTATTATTTCCCGTCGACAACCCAATTACAATAACACCGCTTTTGTTCGAGCGCGTGACTCTGTCTGTACGCTGTGTTGACATCAACCGTTTTGATTCAGGCTAAACTGTACCGCGACAAGGTCAAGGGAGTTATGCCACAAGTCGGGCGCCAATGTAATATTATTTTCTCATTTCAGGTTATTTCTTGCTTTTGTGTTCATTATCTTATTTTAAAAAAATAATAATATCTGAAGTGAATTTATTTCTTTCCCATTGAGATAGTTCCTTCAGTTCAACGATAAATATTTTTCAGTTAGTATCTTGGACATGAATATTAAATTAAATAAATACATACAAATATTATTTCACGTATGAGTTAATATATTCTTCAAGAAATTCGTCGGAAAGTCGAGTACATGAGAATAAGCAATTCGTTCGTCATCAAATTATTTACGAGTTAGGAATCCAACAAAGAGATCTCACAAAATTATATCATTTCCAACCTCAATATTTAATTGATCACATCCAAGTCTCCGCACAATTGCAACATTACAAAAATCCTCTCTTACCTCACACACGCTCCGTACAAACGATACTTATGAATAATCTCACCCCGTAGGATCAACGAAAGGACAATAATAAATAGAAAATATCCTCGGGTAATTAAATCAAATATTTTAGTTCTCGGAATCCAGAACTTGTCAAATTAACTCACGTTTTGTAAAGGCAAAATATAAAATATCAAATAAAGAATACGTACCAAATTATCAGTGAGAAAATGTATGGAAAAAAATGCTCTTGCTAATCCACGTTAGAAATTGTACAAAAGCACGACCGGTCGCTTCACTAGTCGATGCGCAAGAGACCGACTCCCTCGTGGTAACCTGTCTCGATGCTCCGGTGAACCTAGTGCCACACCTCGTTGTCCATCGTGATTGATGAAGCGGTCAATTTAAATTCAAATCATTAAAAATCCTTCGTTAGAACCCGGAGATTGATAGCATCTAACATCAGTTTACAATGTTGGTGGTACGTGCAAACACATCCCACGTGTGTGCCACTCGCTCCCGCCAATATACATTGCTCAAGTCTTAATTCTGCGAACTTACAGAAACCAACTGCAACCTCTGAGTGAGTAGCTTTGTACTCTCGATGGAGATCTCCCAAATTTTCCAGTACCATTTGCTTCTGTTCTATTCTTTTCTCTTCATTAATTTTAATCGATATCTTATCTTTCATCCCGGGCATAACCCGACTATTTTCTAGATAAAAACTTCGCACCTTTTGAACAGTTTTGGCTGGTAATGGATGACGAGTCCTTGCAGTTGGTGAAGCAAATACTCCCTTCAATTCTCTCAACTTTTTTGCCTCCTCCGCCATGTATCTCGAAACACCAAATTCGAGCGCTATTTTTCGGGCACTCTATGATCGAGGAAGAATGGTTAGAATTTGCAGGCGCTCACTGTACGAGTCCAAATCGTTGAACTTTTCCTTCAAATCATTCAACATTTCCTCTAATTCCAGTTCTCTGCGAGAATGATACCGTTTCGTTGGTGGTGGATCATCATCACTGTGGTCACTATTTGAATCCTCATCTATACTTAAATCGAAGAATCTACCTGAATCATGTGATCCATCGTGACTTGAAAAGCTTGTATCATCAAGATGAAAAAATCGGCCTGATCTCAATGAACAGTCAAGGATATGCGAGGTGGAATCATCAAATTCTGCTTCAGTCTTTGATACCTCTGGGGAAGAGATATCTTCTTGAAGATTTTGATTCTTCAGACTGCAAGTGGGAGGAAACGATGGTATGACATACGTTGGCACTTTTATTCGGCATTTGCCGCAAATTGCTGCAGTCGATGGTAGGAAGGGGCACTTCAAGTGTACTTCCTGTGAAATCGGACGTAAATTGGTTCCATAGTGGCCTTCTTCACCTGGGCCTCGCATCGGATTTGCACATCTATCACTACGAGACATCCTACTGAATATAAACAAATTATTTCTACAAATCGCCTGGATATATCTCTGTCATGAATGTCAGAAATTTCTTACCTCAATTCAGAAATGAAGATGAGAAAACGGAGATGATTATTCACAATGATGGCTTATTAATTTAGCTTAATGTGTTGTACTCAGCGTGGGGAGTACTTATAATTATAGTAGATTCTAGGCTTAAAGAGATAAATCCCACCAATGGTTTATCGGCATTTAAATATGAGAATTTATTACATGATTATAATTACTGTGTCATCGGACTGATTACAAAGAGTTTACGACTTTTGTACGCGCCGGAGTCCAATTCAGGTCTGTTCTGTGCGGACCCAACCATCTCTTAAATAATACATTAATTGTTTACATTTCATCACTTGGTCAGCATAATCCAGTTACGCTGGCAAGTGTCACGCTGACAATGCTGTATGTCCACATATTAAAAAATAACACAATTGACCATATTTGGGGCCTACCATTCCTCCCCTTTTAAAATAAATTTTTTTTATCAATAACAAAAATTTAACAAATTTGAAATGCTCCTACTGGCAGTTTTAAGCTCTCGTCAATTCTACCAGAATTACATGGTTTATCACTGCCTGATTTGTTCTTCCCTAGAAGAACTGTCTGGTCATCTGATAGTCCTAGTTTTTTCCTCAGCTTGTGACAATCCACTGCCTCGTGACCTGAATATCTGTAATATTTGCAAACAGATCCAAACCGCATCACTGATGTTCTCTGTCCTTCTCCTCGAGTCCTTCTCCTCGGGTTGCACCTATAACACGGTTGCTCCAGCCTTTTCCCGTCAGAAGACCGTGATTTCCCTGGTTGTACATTCAAAGTTTTAGACAAATCGATAGCTCCAATAACCGATTCATGAAGTGTCTTGAAGTCTCTGGCTCTTACGAGCACCTGTAGTTGTCCATTCAATCCACCCTCAAAACTCGATTTTGCTAACTGCCTTATAGCATCTTCTACAGTTCATTTCTCAGCAAGTGTTTCCTTGGTTTTTGATAACTCGTCCACCAATTCCTCCGTAATCCTCTCGGTCCTTGAACCATAGCAGCTTACAGATTCTTCTTCTCGTTGTCTCAAAGTGGATAACTCCATTTGTAACGAATCTATGGATTTTTTCATACCATACAGAGCCTCCCACTTTGTCTCCAATTGCTCCATTGTTTGGATTTCCTTGTATTTCATATCCCCCATAGCACGATCCGTCAAGTTATTGGTTAAAATCAATTCCAATACATACGGATGATCTCGTTCTCGTACACGTGAAAATACCAACTTGCAATTTCGCAAAAACTCCTCCAGTTTTGATGAGTCGTTACCGTTAAACTCCTTGATAATTTTTAAAATAACGTCGATGTTGTAATCATCCTCACCAAAATTAGTACGTCGTCGATTCAGCAGCCAGGCTCGGTCTTGCCCTCTTTCAGCTTGTTGCGCTGCTTCTTCTGCTGCTTCAGCTCTCGCTTCAGCTGCTTTAGCTCTTGCTTCTGATGCTCTGGCCCTCGCTTCTGCGGGTTGTTCCGCTGCACGCGCTGCACCAATTTCTTCGTTTCGTCGGTTGATGATTTCTCGTATTTCTTCCGAACCATCTAGTGTTTCATTGAATTGCTCTAACAACCTATTGTTTCGCGCAACTAAATCCTCGTAGTCTCTCCTTAACTGATCATGACGTCCCGTTGGTCTTTCAGGTGATACATTGTTCGCTAATTCTCCGTGTCGTCTTTCGAAATTTCTCCGCATACGTTCTATCTCTGCACTGACGGCGTCTCTTAATCTGTGAGGTGAATTCAAATCTACGTCAGATAAACTATCGTCCGAACTAAATGAATAATGTTTCTACAAATTCATTCCAAAATCACCAAGTCCATCTGCCATCCGTTGCTGCCTCACTCGTGGTATATTTTCCCCAGACCAATCCCGATCTGTCAAATTCCACCTTGCTTTGAAGATAACTTCTTGCAATATTCCCGCAAGTTCCTCTCCGGCTCCTGGCACCACTGAATCAAGTGATTGTGACCTACGTAATGGAGAATTATTCCGACTTACGCGATCGTCAGTACTCATTCGCCTATGCCGTTGTTTCAAAATCTACTATTCCAAGTAGCTCGTTCAATGCTTCTTCCTCCAAGTAGCTCGTCGAATATGTACTCCTCCAAGTAGTTCGTTCAATGCTTCCTGTTCCGAGTAGCCCAGGTACATCAATGGTATCCTTACGTTGACCCACTTAAAGCCTGCAATCCGAAGTCCATCGACCGCTCAGCTATTTGCTGATGTGTGTTCCCTGACCAGTGCACCGTCTGTTAGTCACACCCAAAAATGCAACTTCGTTCCCTACGTCGACTTGGTCCAAATACAACCGTCGTTCAGTACGTAGATTTGAGAATTTAATGCGAACGTCACTCAGTACGTCGACTTAAAAATTTAAATTCTTTGACCTTTGTAGCCGAACACCGCTGCCACCAAATATTGTACCCAGCGTGAGGGGTACTTATAATTATAGTAGGTTCTAGGCTTAAAGGGATAAATCCCACCAATGGTTTGTCGGCATTTAAATACGAGAATTTATTACGTGATTATAATTACTGTGTCATCTGACTGATTACAAAGAATTTACGACTTTTGTATGCGTCGGAGTCCAATTTAGGTCTTCTGTGCAAACCCAGCCGTCTCTTAAATAATGCATTGATTGTTTACACTTCATCACTTGGTCAGCATAATCCAGTTACGCTGGCAAGTATCATGCTGACAATGCTATATGTCCACATATTAAACAATAACGCAATTGACCAAATCTGGGGCATAACAAATGATAAAATTTTACTGATAAATGATGCATTTAATTAACACAGTCAACAACAAGCACGGCAATGAAACGTTGATGAACCATTTGACATATCTCGAGCAACTACTAGCTTACAGTTTGATAACGTTAAATCGATCGATAGATTCATTTTTTTATCCTTCTTCTGTTTCAAGTGTGAGTGATACAATCTTCTCATGCCACTGACTGGAATTTGAGCTTAATTTCTCTAACATGTGAATTCATGGCCTGATCCACTGTTGACTGCATTATAATTAGAATTAGAATTAGATTCCCTCACTCCACTTTACTGTTACTTTATTTTTATTTTGTATCTATTTTTTCGTGTCGTAGTTATATTGCGATTGGCATAATCATTTTCAATAAATTTTTCCAATTTTTTTCTACTTGATAATCCTGAAAAGATCATTTCTGATATTGCCCATCCCGTGACCCTTCGAATAATTGAAAAATGTTATTCCAGCGTGATTTTTATTGTTGGATATTATAAAACTGTTGAAAAAGCGCAAAAATTTCCGTAAAAAAAATTTTGTTCGAAGCACCGTTTCTCTCTTCTACGGTAGTGTATTTCTTTTCTATGATATATCAACCAAAAATATTGATTGGAATATCAATTTCTTGGTAAAAAACAAGGCAGCTTCCTTATAAGGCGAAAAAACACAAAAATTTCAGAAAAACAATTTTTTTCCGACATAATTTTCGTTTCTTCGATGATAGCGTATTTTTTTCACATCATATATGGACGTCTTCTATCAGAAAAAAATTATTCCGATCGAATATCCGAAGTCCCTAGAGACAAAAAATATAAAAACGTACAAATTCCTTGAAAAATCAGTGTAGAAGTTAATTCACTGCACGAGAGTATTTTTTCTCTCCAAGTACAAAAAAAATTTTTTTCTTTTTTTATTCGTTGGAATCGGATGCGCCGTTTAAAAATTATAAGTTTTTGAAAATCCCAAGTTTTGTCATCATTATCTCAGGAACAAAAAATGATAGGACAATGAAATTTGTAGTTCAAAATGCAACTATCAAATGATTTTTTCCAGACAAAAAAAATCCGGGGTGGCCGAGTTGTCATGGAATGTCCCATATCTCAAAAACTACTCAATCGATTTCATTTTTTCTTCATCAAATGCGATACAGAAGGTTAGAAAGAGTTTGGATCGGAGGAGGGAAGGCCTAGACTGCAAAAATGGAGAAAAATATCCGAGGGTAAAAAAAATTTTTCATGCCGAAACCATTCGGAAGCATATCATCAATTTATTGGTGGCGAAGAAGGCATCAAAACATTACTTAGTAATATGCTCATTATCATATGTTCGCTGTCATATACTCGCTCCCCCTTGTTTTCTCTGTTTAGCGCCTATTAATTCCTCACCTTTTTTCCAAACTTGGCGATCACTTCGCTACTGCTTTTTAAACAGATCCATGATCTGATATTGCTTCCGAACGGAAGCATTGTAATCCTCAAAATTCAAGTTTCCAGTTCTTTGTGTTAAGATATGTATGTATGTTTTTTTTTATAGAGGTTTGTGAAAATCTTCAAAAGATTCTGGTAAAATGATGTTAAAAACCAGTTCTGGGATTTTTACTCAGTAAAAACCCTGTTTTCCTCTTTCTACCTCTAATCGTTCGTTCCCATTTCCCTCGCAGCACCACCGTGAAGTATTACTTCGCGAGGGGGGCTCTTAGCTGTTTGCTCTTCCACTTTTTCCATCCAATGTACGTCCCCCTAACCTGCTAAGATGTTACGTGTGATTGGCAGGTTCCAAATAGATTCCTCACCTATACTGCAACCTTGCGCTTGCATTCCTCGTTTCTGAGCTCCTTCATGACTCCCGCCGCGAAGTTGCTCGTTACGTCCCAGGCTGTCTCTGATGACAGCATTGCTTCTACTACATTTTCGGGCGAGACTTTCCTTTCAAGTTCAGTCTTCCAAGTATCCCGGATGTCACTGAAGCGGGGGCATATGAAGAATACGTGCTCCGCGTTTTCGTCCACTTCTGCGCAGGTGGGACACTTCGGGAAATCTTCATGTTTGAATTTATGAAGATATGCCCGAAAGCATCCATGTCTGGAAAGCATTTGACAAAGATGATAGTTCATCTCTCCATGATCTCGACTTACCCAGACCGCCATATAGGGAATCAGACGATGGGTCCATCTCCCCTTGGTCGAATCTATCCACTTCTACTGCCATCGGCTCAAGCTCTTTCGTCTCTCTTGGATTTTCAGTTTTTTGGGACTCAGCGCTTCTGATTTCTTCCGCTGGTATAGAGATCTTCGCTCCCCAGCTAATACCTCTATCGGTAACATTCCTGAGATGACGCACACTGCGTCCTCAAATACCGTCCGGTACGCACTCGCTACTCTGGGAGCACTTAGCCGATAGACAGGTGCAATTTTACTGCGAGCTTCTTGCAGCTGAAATACGTCAGCCCAAATGGAAATACCATATGTAAACACTGACGTAACCACTGAAGACTGCAGCGCTCGTCTCCGTTGTTTGAGACCTCCGATGTTTGGCATGAGGCGTGCTAAGGTGGATCTGACTCCAGATGCCTTGGTACTCACGTTCTCCGCTTCCAGCTTGAAGTTGAGTCGGGCATCGATCATCTCCCCCAGGTATCGGAGGAATGGCTGGGAAGTAATTTCACAGGACCCGACCTGCAGCGTGATAGTCTCGATTTTCTTCCTGCTAGTGATCAGCACGGCTGCCGTCTTATGCTCCGCCAGGTTCAGGCCTGCTGGGTCCATCCAGCGTCGGATCGTCTCGAAGGTCCTGTTGAAGGCAAAATTGATCTCCTCAAGATATTTTCCAACGATGACTACAGCCACGTCATCTGCAAATGCCACGAGTTTAGTCTCTCGCGGCAGTTCCAGCTTCAGTAGCCCGTCATACATGATGTTCCACAGTAGGGGACCTAGTACTGAGCCCTGAGGCACCCCTCCCGTAACTCTATACTGCTCGGGACCACACTCCGTGTCATACTTGAGGACCCTTCCGGAAAGATAGCTGTCGCCATCCTCCCCAAGTACCCTGGTACATTGAATTTCATAAGAACATCCATAATACAGTCCCATCTGGCTGAGTTAAAGGCATTCTTGATGTCCAGTGTTGCTACTAAACAGTACTTCTTCTTTCCATTTAGCCATCTTTTCCCTGAGATCGCTTTCCTGGCAGTATCGACGACAAGGTTGATGGTTTCTAGTATGGATCGACCGTTCCTGAAACCATGTTGATTTCCAGCTAGTACACTGGGGATTCCATCTAAACCAGGGGCCTTGGGGTTACCCACTCTATTGCATGCTTCCATCAATTCTTCTCAGGTGATTTGTAGAACCATTCGCACTTCACCTTGTTCGCTAGTACGATGGAGTTCTGATTGTTGCGGGAACAACACCGTTACAATTCTCTTCATCAGCACCGGGCACGTTGGCGACGGCATTGGTTGACTCTTGAGTCGTGTCATCACCACTTTATAAGGTCTACCCCACGGACCACGTTCCACGTCATCAAGAAGCTCACTCCAAGATTGCTATTTACTGTACTTGATAGCTTTGCTGAGTTTCTAATGTGCAGCTCCTCTAAGGTCGGCTTCTTCTGACCACACTGAGACAATCTCCTGGCTGCATTACACTCTTTCCGCAGGATTGCGATGGTATCGTTCCACAAATACACCAGTGGATGCCGGTTTGTGGTCCGCTTCCTGGTCATGGTAGCATCGCATGCTTCTGCTACTCTTTTCATGATGTTTCGCGCCTGTTCATTTGCACTGCTGCCACTGATCGGGCGGTCATCTAATGCTGCTGAATAAAAGCCAGGATCAAAAATACTCACTCTCCAGCCAGCGCTGTTGTTCTTCTTGGGCGCTAAGGCTACTCTCTGGTCGGAACATGTCTCTCAGAGAATCGCACGGTGGTCACTCGCACTGTAAATATCAGTCACTATCCATGAGCAGTTTCTCTTGGCAAGAGTGCTGCTCACGAAGGTGAGATCCACAATTAAGCTCACCTGTCCCCTAATGAAGGTCGGTTCATTGCCGCTGTTCAACGAGATCACGTCCAGCGACGCCATAGCTTCCAGTACAGCTTGCCCCTTGGTATTCGTCTCCTTACTTCCCCAGTCGACTGCCCAGGCATTGAAGTCCCCGGTTATTGCCACGGGAAAGTGCTGTTTTGCATCCTCAGTCAGTGCGTCCAGGAAGTCTGTGAACTCATCAATGGAAAGATTCGGTGGGGCGTAACACCTATAGAAGTAGATTTCATCAGCTTTTGCCTTCACGAAGCCGTTTTGTATGAAGTCACTCGTGGTACTCTGAAATGGTTGGTTCCTACAATACCAGATTACCGCCTTCTTGGTAACATCAGTAACCCAAAGTTTAGTATCCAGATGACGGTATAGCTCTGAGATTATGACGAGATCAACATTCAGCTCCCGCACCGTTTGCATGAGCAGGTCGTGTGCGTTCCCACAGTAATTGAGGTTGAGCTGTAGCACCTTAAAGTTCTTCCTTTTATTATCGCCTTTTATTGGTGAGCTTCTGGAGTGCCTCTCTGTATACTGGGCATCTACTGCTACCAGCAATGTGGGCACAATTCTCTGGATTACCATTCTCAGTGCACAAGGCACAATGTGGCTTCTTCTTGCAGTCTTTCGCTTTGTGACCCTTCTCCGCACACTTCACGCAGAGTTCTGATCGATCGACTGTGCTCGTACACTTCGTGGCGAGATGCCCGTAGTGCCAGCACTTAAAGCACTTCAATGGTCTCTCCACTCGTCTTATGGGACAATTCACCCAGCCTGTCTTGATCTTGCCGTACTGTCCCAGCATCTTCCTCACAGTAAATACCGCGACTACCACTGAGGCAGCCTGGGTACCTCCATACGCTTTACGCATGGATTTAATTGCCCCTGGATCGATTCTGTGTTCTTCTCCAGCTACCTTTTGCAGGGCTTCGAGGACGTCCTCCTTTGTTGTTGTCTCGTCGATGTCTTTCATTTCGAGATTTTCTTGCGGTCCTTTCTTGACCACCTCAGCCTCATCTCTGAGGTTATCGGCAATGGTTTTTTGCAGCTGAGGGGCTCCTTCGCTTGTTTTACTCAGGATTATCAACATGTCTCCGGTTGCTGTCCGACGAATCTGTTCGACGCATCTACTGGCCTCCGCGAAGGTCTTCGGTACGTCTTTCTTCATCCGAATGAGGATTTCAGAGTATTTCTCCTTGTCTTTCGGGCGAACAATCAGTGCCTTGGGCTTGGATTCTGATTTTCAGATCGCCTTCTTCGTCTCCTCCCTTTTTTTCGGGGCATTCTTTTCGGGTTTCTGTTGTTTCAAACTTCGACCCTTTTTGCCCTTCACTTGCTTCCAGTCTGCCGGTTTGGCCGGCGGCTCCGTTGGTGAAGCTGTCTTGTTGGCCATCTCCTTCTGCTTCGGCTTCTTCGACATTCGATCTCCTATCTCGGGCGAAGCCTTCGAGCGCTTTCTGCGTATCGCTTTGCAAATGTTTCGATTGTCTCGGGTGAGCTGTGAGACATTTCCTGTGTCGTCCATTTCCGAGTCCTTCGTCGTTATCTCGGAGTCTGCCCGTGAGCGCTGGGGCGGTGGTGCTAGCAGGGCTCCTACCGGTCCAGTAACAGAGCGCTCAATTCGAGTGCTCGCTTCCTCCAGCCCCTTGAGCCTTCTGAAGGCATTGCCAACAGAGGTAACTCTAGCGTTAACCTCCTTGTGGATGATTTGCCTGGGTTGGACAAATTCATGTAATTCTACAATGAGCTTACCCAACTGGATCCATGCAAGGGAGCATTCTGTCTCCTGTTGAGTCTGCGACTCTACCCTACTTATAGCATTGGAGGCCAAGTGGTCCACTTTAGAGGAATGTGATGATGATTGGCTCCTCCCATAATCCATGGAGCCGGCATCAGAACTGATAGCGGGATTCTCCTTGTTAAAGCTACCCCCATGGGAACTTTCAATTTTGTCATCACTCATCATTTTTCTACTAGCTGTTATCGGGAGCCTGACCCGGGAGTGTTCTAGGGAGCCCACCCTGCACACCTCTTTTAGAGTCGGGTTTCTCGAAAAGTGTTGGCTCGCGCCGACGTGTTTTATTTAGTCGATACCTTATATTCTGAATGGCAGTTCAGAAAATCGAGCATTCCCTCATCCATCACCTGGGGACGCGCCACGTTGCAGGACCTTCCAGCCTGCGAAAAAACCTCTCGGAGAGTAAAGGCGTTCCTCGCCGAAAGGATCCGTGAATATGTATGTATGAATGTGTTCGTGTATGTATGAATGTGACCGATTCAGTTTTGCCACGATTAAAGAAAAAATATTTGTCTGAATGGATTGAATCTTGACTAGAAATATTCGTTTTCATGTTATACAGACCGAGTTCGAAGATGGTACCGATGCCACTTTTAGTTTTTGAATTTTTTCAAAATTTTCAAAATTCTCAATATTTTTCCAAATTTTCAAAATCCCTTTAAAAAAAAAAGCATGTAACGTTATTTGTCAGTGTTTTTGGTCGCATAGCTAAGCTATGCATATAAAAGTATATATATATATATATACTACATAAAAGTATATATATATATATATTTATATGGCTAATGACACCTTTGGTAACACATATTTTTTTATTGCGCCAAACTGCGAAGCGACATTGATTTATGCCCCTTGCCAAAGGAAATCAGTGGATTATGATTATTCCCGAATTTACATGACAATAACTATAGATCGATCGCTTCGGTAACTCCTCAAGATATGATGAGTGGCAGTTTTGGTAACTCTACATCAGTTCATATACAGTTACCATAGTACCCACTGTCCACCATAGTTATTATATATACAACTCAATGTTATATAATGGGAGTATTGGTAACTATATAAACTTTCATGCATAGTTACCAAAGCCACCACTTTACATAATAGGGATGTGCTGATATTGTTACCGTAATGATCACTGATCATCAAATTTATCGTATATGAAGTATTCCATACCAAATGCCACAACAGCTGATCCTCACTATGTGAGGCGAAAATTTGCTTCCCATATCATTAAGTGCTCAATCAATTGCCATCATTTTCAGGAGATATGAATCTTTAAAAGGAAGGTGATTTGCGGTGAATTTTCGGTTTTTTGATTAATTACTCCTTACCAAAGCGTCAGAGCGGAAAAAAATCATTAGAGATTTGGACTCCAAACGAGCCTCCCGTACTGATTCCATAAGGACGACATTTCATTTTCGGATACCCTATATAATTGACTACAAAAAAATAGTTTTTTTTCGTGATTTCCTGTCATATCTGATAGGAATTCCGCTGTGGCTAATATGCGTCATTCTAATTGCACGGAATACTTATCCTACGGGAGAGAAAACCGCAGCGGTGGTGGCTATAAATCCTGGAGGCACTGTTCTATGAGAATCAAATGAATAAATTTTTTACGAAGTTGAGATCTTTTGTGCAGAATGTGGTAAGAATAGCCGACCTACCCGAGTGGAAATTCTGTTAAGGTCTTGATCAGAAACTGATCAAGTCCGATTCAAAATTCTGATCAGGCGTATTACGCCTCTGCCTTAGGTTTTTCCACTAGGGTTTCTCCGCCTTCCATCATTAGGCATTAATTAAATTTAATTTTTTGAGAGAAAAAATTAGTAACTTCCTAGCCGGGAATCGAACCCGGGACCTCCCAATGTCGCGTCGGGTGCTCTTACCATCTGAGCTACCAGGACACTTACGAATTTCACTCTCAAATTGACTCATACCCGAGTGGAAATTCTGTTCAGGTCTTGATCAGAAACTGATCAAGTCCGATCCGAAATTCTGATCAGGCGTGTTACGCCTCTGCCTTAGGTTTTTCCACTAGGGTATAGACTGGCAGTCTATAAAATGTTGTACTTATGGCCATGGGCCATGGGCGGAACGATATTATTATGAGGTCCACTCATTTTTCATTGTTGAACTATAAATTAAAAAAACTGGATTCTTTCATATCTTTATCAATGATTTCAACAAATTCCAATACTACAAATGGAAACTACTCTTTTCAAGAATTCCACCACGAAAATATTATCTGATGAATAGTATGGTGGCATAGTAAGACACCACTCATTTTGAATATGGATTCAACGAATTGAATTTATGAATTTATATTTCAGAAATGAAGTTGTTTTGAAAAATTGATGAAAAATATGATTATTTTCACTTTCAACCTGTTTGAGTCATGAAATATCCGACCCTTTCGCGCAGAAATTCAGAAAATACCATAAACATATTGAAACGAGCTTTCTTGCTCAATTCTTAATTGAAAACATAATGAATTCCTACTCATTTTCAATTGAGAATCCTTCAAGGCCCGGCTCTCTACTATGGTTGAAAAAAATGGTAATTTTTTCAAAGTAACTTACAGTTCCCAGTTTCAAACACTAGTTACAGATCAATGTAGAATCTCATTATATGCCTAGAAAACATGGTTCCAACTTGGAAATTTTCAAAAAAGATATTTTTTCTTAGTTTTGAGGCTTTCGCGGCCATTATTAATGACGTGGTTGGCTTCCGGATGGATGCCGCGTTGAGTTTCAGCATTGCGCCGACGTTTCGCAAACATTGCAGTCTGCATCTTCAGGGCTATGAGCTCCGATTCTGAGCTCCGATGTGTGGGGGCAGTCCTTATATACCTTCCCTTGTGGTGGTGGG